>NC_068357.1:42116841-42379341 GCF_020536995.1 Dreissena polymorpha
ATTGACAATCTCGTGGACAAACAACACAATAATTTGATGCATAGAAATTTGACAATAAAAACAACAATGCATGGATTCAGTGTTGAGCAATGCATGGTGTTGATCAAGATTCCATCAGAAACATGGGACACATCCACGGTCCATGAATTGGGAAATAATCAAGTTTGCCTTGTTTTGTTGAGGAATGATCAAAATAATTGCTTGTACTTCATCTGTGTTAGGCAGAGCTGACAAATTTGATTTTCATGACCATACAACGATAGATGTGATACAAGAGCCCCTGGTTGCCTCCTGCAATTTCACAGCCATGGATCATTATGATTCACCATTCATTTGGAAGTACTCTAAATAACAATCTTTTTTCCAACACGAAATTAAATTGGTTTGAAAGCAAGACTTAGAAATTTTAACAAATCCTAAATAATTTATGTAATTTAATCAAAAGACTGCTGAAGATAAAGAAATAAACAATTTAGGTTTTTAAAGTATAGTGGAAAAGTCAAAGTGGGCAATCGACCCCCTGCCTAAAGAATAAAATAAACAAGGGCTGTTTGTAAAACATGCATGCCCCCCATATGGGCTGTCCGTTGTAGTGGCAGCCATTGTGTGAATACGATTTTTGTCACTGTGACCTTGACCTTTGACCTAGTGACCTGAAAATCAATAGGGGTCATCTGCGAGTCATGATCAATGTACCTATGAAATGTCATGATCCTAGGCAAAACCGTTCTTGAGTTATCATCCGAAAATCATTTTAGTATTTCGGGTCACCGTGACCTTGACCTTTGACCTTGTGACCTCAAAATCAATAGGGGTCATCTGCAAGTCATGATCAATCTACCTATGAAGTTTCATGATCCTAGGTATGCGTTCTTGAGTTATCATCCGAAAACCATTTTACTATTTCAGGTCACCGTGACCTTGACCTTTGACCTAGTGACCTCAAAATCAATAGGGGTCATCTGCGAGTCATGATCAATCTACCTATGAAGTTTCATGATCCTAGGTGTATGCGTTCTTGAGTTATCATCGGGAAACCATTTTACTAGTTCGGGTCACCGTGACCTTGACCTTTGACCTAGTGACCTCAAAATCAATAGGGGTCATCTGCGAGTCATGATCAATCTACCAATGAAGTTTCATGATCCTAGGCGTATGCGCTCTTGAGTTATCATTCAAAAACCATTTTACTATTTCTGGTCACCGTGACCTTTGACCTAGTGACCTCAAAATCAATAGGGGTCATCTGCGAGTCATGAGCAATGTACCTATGAAGTTTCATGATCCTAGGCCCAAGCGTTCTTGAGTTATCGTCTGACAACCACCTGGTGGACGGACCGACCGACAGACCGACTGACAGACAGACATGAGCAAAGCAATATACCCCCTCGTCGTCGAAGGGGGGCATAAAAATAAAATGTGTCTGTGATAAATTCTGAATGTACGGTTAGAAAATCACTCTGAACCATTAATACTAATTGCGCATAATTCAGTAAAACAATAATGAACAAATCTGACTCCTTATTTATTACTGACTAATTAGAAACAAGATATCTGTTACTTATTTATTAACTTTTTTAAGGTTTAAAATGCATTATTTGTTATGAATATCAATAACTGTGTGAATATGCAGCCATATCTAGTTTTGAAGATCCACAGTGCTCCAGCTAGGATTTGAAAAGGGCAGGGGGGGATTTTTTGTCAAAAAGGCACTTTGGGACGCGCAGTATTTTGTAAAAAGGGCACTTTCAAGCGCGCAGGCGTTTCTGGAATGCTAGTTCTTGCATTTTAATTTATATGTTATTAATAATTGTTAGAATATATAATTCCCATTATTATTAAACAATTCAAATATAATGTCTACAATTAGGAATACATTAATTACAATGTATTGTAATAAGAGATTTATCAATTATTATGTAAAAAAAAAAAGATTTTATTTTTATTTATTTTTTTTAAGGGCAGGGAGGGGCCCTAGGAAGCGCAGGGCAGAGGTTCAGGAGGGCAGGGCGGGGCGCCCTTCAATTTAGGCCTAGCTGGAGCACTGGATCCATATGTGAATATGCAGCCGTACCTAGTTTTGAATATCCATATGTGAATATGCAGACGTACCTAGTTTTGAATATCCATATGTGAATATGCAGCTGTACCTAGTTTTGAATATCCATATGTGAATATGCAGCCGTACCTAGGTTTGAATATCCATATGTGAATATGCAGCCGTACCTAGTTTTGAATATCCATATGTGAATATGCAGCCGTACCTAGTTTTGAATATCCATATGTGAATATGCAGCCGTACCTAGTTTTGAATATCCATATATGAATATGCAGCCGTACCCAGTTTTGAATATCCATATGTGAATATGCAGCCGTACCCAGTTTTGAATATCCATATGTGAATATGCAGCCGTACCCAGTTTTGAATATCCATATGTGAATATGCAGCCGTACCCAGTTTTGAATATCCATATGTGAATATGCAGCCGTACCTAGTTTTGAATATCCATATGTGAATATGCAGCCGTACCTAGTTGTGAATATCCATATGTGAATATGCAGCCGTACCTAAGTTTTGATATCCATATCCCATATGTGAATATGCAGCCGTACCCAGTTTTGAATATCCATATGTGAATATGCAGCTGTACCTAGTTTTGAATATCCATATGTGAATATGCAGCCGTACCGAGTTTTGAATATCCATATGTGAATATGCAGCCGTACCTAGTTTTGAATATCCATATGTGAATATGCAGCCGTACCCAGTTTTGAATATCCATATGTGAATATGCAGCTGTACCTAGTTTTGAATATCCATATGTGAATATGCAGCCGTACCTAGTTTTGAATATCCATATGTGAATATGCAGCCGTACCTAGTTTTGAATATCCATATGTGAATATGCAGCCGTACCTAGTTTTGAATATCCATATGTGAATATGCAGTCGTACCTAGTTTTGAATATCCATATGTGAATATGCAGCCGTACCCAGTTTTGAATATCCATATGTGAATATGCAGTCGTACCTAGTTTTGAATATCCATATGTGAATATGCAGCTGTACCTAGTTTTGAATATCCATATGTGAATATGCAGCCGTACCTAGTTTTGAATATCCATATGTGAATATGCAGCCGTACCTAGTTTTGAATATCCATATGTGAATATGCAGCCGTACCTAGTTTTGAATATCCATATGTGAATATGCAGCCGTACCGAGTTTTGAATATCCAAATATGAATATGCAGCCGTACATAGTTTTGAATATCCATATGTGAATATGCAGCCATACCTAGTTTTGAATATCCATATTTGAATATGCAGCCATACCTAGTTTTGAATATCCATATGTGAATATGCAGCCATCAGCGCCTGTGACCACACCCTGGATGATGTCTGTTAAGGTTCCTGAACAAAGTTCAGTCTGGAACAAACATACACAAAGTCATAGCACAGACAGAAAACAGGACTTTTAAAATACTAATTGTATCCGTTAAAAAATTGAATATTAAACTCTTTATAACATCCAAACAAACAGAAGTATGTAAGTTTAAGAAGAATACTTCTGTTAAATGGCACATTGCGTTTACAACCATGGAACCCATTTACATGCTTGTACATGGATTATGTTAATATTTAGCACACTGACACTATATGAGCTTTGTTCTGAGAAAACTGGGCATAATGCATGTGCGTAAAGTGTTATCCCAGATTAGCCTGTGCAGTCCGCACAGGCTAATCAGGGACGACACTTTCCGCCTAAAATTGAATTTCTGTAAGGAGGGACTTCCTTGAAACTAAAAATACCATAAAAGCGGAAAGTGTCGTCCCTGATTAGCCTGTGCGGACTGCACAGGCTAATCTGAGACGACACTTTACAAACATGCATTATGCCCAGTTTTGTCAGAACGCGGCTCATATAATGAATATTTGTGCTTTTCATTTGAATCAAATCTAGAATTTGTTCACAAGATGTGGGACTGAAATGCTGCAACTACAACCACAGAAGAACCTTTAATTACTATGTTTTATTTCCAATCAGACATATTACTGCTGCCCCTGTGCCCTGCTCAAGTTTTGCAACAGAGTATTCCCAGAATTATAGAAGTATCAAAGGGTGTTAGGCTATTTCCTGACATTAAAGGGGTTTCCTGTCTTAATTTTCACAGACTTGCAGACAGACGCAATAAAATAAGTTTTATTTTGTATTTAAGGAGGATATGTGCTTGTGGATGTCATTTCCTTGTTTTAATTAAACTATGTGTCTTAAGAAATTGTAAGGCCCCAAATGATGCACTAAGTGTTTATTGAAGATTTTCTCAAAAGGCACATTTTGAAAGATAGCATTGTGCATTATTGCATTTAGTCATGCCCAATATTCATTTATCAAATTATCAAGACAAGAATGTACAACAAGTTCCTAGTCATTCCACTGATTCCTTGGTTACAGAGTGATGAGGACTCAATAGGCCTTAAGCTTGGTGTCTTTCATACAGCTGGTTATCAAAACATGCTTTGAGGCTTATCAGAAACATAATATATTTCAAGTAGGTGTTTCTAACAGAATAGTGAAACTAAAACTGTAGAATGTTTCAGCCGTTTCTGTTTCCCAAAAAATCAGTAGGCTCAATAGTAATAATACTCATCGAATTTGATGTAAATTTTAATTTACAGAGCCTCACTCTGCAAACACTGGGCCTAATGTACATGTGTGTAAAGTGTCGTCCCAGATAATCCTGTGCAGTCTGTACAAGCAATTTAGGCATGAAACTTTCTGCATTTGTTTTTTTTTTCATGAAAGGAACTTTCCTCTATGAGAAAAAACACTTAAGCCAAAAAGTGTTGTAGCTGATGAGTTTGTAAGAATCTGGGATGACGCTTTATGCACATGCATTTAACCACATTTTCCCAAAGCGAATACATTATAAAGAAAATGCTGAGTTGTAACAAGGCATACATTTTCTTGAGATAAGCAGACAATTAGCTGTCAATTAGTGGCCAGCTCCCTTGTAATTTACTGATGACAACAGACTGAAAATACTCACCATGCAGTCATCTGGTGAGTAGACACCATCAAAGGCAAACATTTTGGGGGCCATGGCGGCCTTCCTGTGAGCGACACTGGTTGCATAGCCACTCCCGGCAGGATCGTACACTGTAACCTGTTTGTTGCGTGTGTCTATATTTAGAAATGATGCCGCATGGTCACCATGGTGATTGGTGGACACAATACGGAGGATGACCTTCACCTGAAACAGTTATGCCGTAGGAGTTACTATACTACATTTCTGATATATAATAATAAGTTGTTTTGTTATGTTGCTGTAGTTGTTGTTTTGGATGATCCTCTTTTGAAAATAGTTATGAAGTTAATTGTACATCACAAGTTCATTAAAAAAATGATTGTCATAATATTTCTTTGGGACAGAGGGATAAAAAAAATTAGGAACATGTTAATACCCTTATCAAATGATTGCTAATTATTTGTATAGTGAGATAATCATTACAGCTAAAAAGATAAGGTTACATGATCTAGCTAGACTTAAAAAGTGAAATGCAGCAGCAGAACCAGCATCTAAAACATGTGATTACACTTTTACTATGACTATGCACACATTTTTGAAATAACAACCCATATAATAAATTTTGGTGTTTCCAACTTTATTGAAATACACCTGACATGCTAAGTATTGTGACATCATTTTGTTTATTTACAATGAATTATTGAAGTCGTTTGATGCTTAGGTACTGGGTTCAGCCTTTATTGTTTACTTTTGACATGCATAAAGTAAACATGATGGGACTAATAGAATATGAGGCAAGAGTCATCTACAGAACATGTTAGTTTATTTACTCAGTACAAAAATCCAAACCCCTCGGAAAGGCTTTTGGTTTAGGTTTTCTAAACTCACATCAAATCCAAACTAACCTCTTATTCTCTGTGTACCTCATTACATTTCATTCTAACCACTTTAATTAGAGTTGAAAGCAATTTCTCATCATATTTCCAGGCATAGCCTTGTAACCATTTGAGTCGTGTTGTGACAAAACTGGGCTTAATGCATGTGCGTAAAGTGTCGTCCCAGATTAGCCTGTGCAGTCCGCACAGGCTAATCAGGGACGACACTTTCCGCTTTTATGGTATTTTTAGTTTTAAAGAAGTCCCTCCATACCGAAAATCAAGTTTAGGCGGAAACTGTCGTCCCTGATTAGCCTGTGCACAGGCTAATCTGGGACGACACTTTACGCACATGCATTATGCCCAGCTTTCACAGAACACGACACATTTGAAAGTGCCAATGTTGATGCCATGTTTGCCAAATTACCTCACCTGGCATGTTTCTAATGAAACAAACCATTAATTCTGTTTACATTCACAAGGAATGTTTTCTGAACATTTGTTTAACCCACTACGCTTCAGCATAAACATGTTTTATATGGCTCAAAATAACTTCAACATGGAATTTAATAAATACATTATGCATAAAGCCTGTAATGTTCATTGGATTTTAGTGCAGTTCTTGAGATATGATTGACATTTCTATAGCACCAAATAAAAGCAATTTATTATGCAAGTTTCCCAAAGATGACTGATAAGTAGCAACATAAAGCAACACTGCCTCCTCTTGCTTGTAATGTACCCATAATTTTTCATGTTATCACCCTTTGTCATGATGCACTTTGATCGCTCTGGATGCATCAGGAATTATGTCACTTCAATTAGTTTCCAAAGTTGATGAAGTTTGCAATATTTCTGATCTAACAGGCTCATAAACACTACCCTATCACATGGCCCTGTCCCTGGGGAAAGATATGAAGATCAGAATATTCCAAAAGCAGTGAAGATGAAAATTAATTCACAGTGTCAATAAATGGTGAGATACTTTTCATGCAGGGCATTGTACTAGGATAATGATATGAAATTGTTGCATTGAGTGTGCAATACACTAGTCTGCATGGCAACAACATTTAAACCAACTGCATAATGAACTAGAGATTGTCCGAGTTTAATAATGATTAACTCTAATACTGCATGATGTCATATGAAGCAAGCAGTCAAAATTGCACAGAGACAACTTCACATCATATTAGGAACCATGCAAGTTCAAAAGTTCCATGATTTATAGTGAATAATATGTCAAAGTTACTGTCTACTGCAGAAAAACCGACTGGCAGATATAGAAAGCATCCATCGCATGAGGAAGGGAGGTGGCAGGTTATAATTATTGACAGGGCACTCACATTTATAATCATACAATCTTTATTTTATATTTGTGGTTTTTTTTCAACTGAACAAAATGTTCAAGAAAGGTGGACCTGTTTTAGGTAACTATTATGCAGGGAAGCTAATATTAATTTGAACTTGCATGGTTCCTTATGATGTGAAGTTGTCCCTGTAAAAACATTTTCTGGAGTGTGACTCTGATCTTTTAAATCACTAATAATTTTGGTACTTTAAAGGGACTGTCAACAACGACGACGAAGAAAAGAAAAGTTGTAAAATACTGTATTTTTTTACAATTATTATTTTTTATTGATTAAAATATCACGACTGGTATATTACATTACTTGAAAAAAGTTCATATTTTCAGTAATAAAATTTCGCCATGTGAAATCGAAAGTACATCGCAAAAATAGGTGACATAACGATATACACACTATAAATAACGCAAGTAGACTGATCATTATATATATATATATATACAATATATACAATTAAATATGCATGCACAATTTGCATTCCTGGGTTTACCACGTGATGATAATGATCAATGTACTGGCCTTATTTATAGTTAACTGATAGTTACCTAGTAGACAGACCCAGTAAAATTTATTACCGAATATACTGAAAATATGAAAACTTAACAACTTTTTTCAATCAATGTAATATACCAGTCGTGATATTTGAATCAATATAAACTAATACTTGTAAAAAAATACTGTATTTTACAACTTTTATTTTCTTCGTCATCGTGGTTGACAGTCCCTTTAAACATTGTGCACACCAAGGAAGCATTCAGACCAGTCTGAGTGACCACCTGACATCATAAACCAGTCCACTCTTCCATTCCCAGGGCAACTTATGGCAACCAAACAGCCATTAAACTGTAAGTGCACATTTCAGCTACAGCTATAAATGCCCCCACCCCAGTGGCTCCTGATTTATTCACAGCCATGCCCAGGGGTTAAAATTCTGCCAACATATTTCGTAGGCATTTTACAGCCATGAATACATGTACACATTTATTTAGTGCAAGGGTAAAAAGTAAGAAATTTTCCAAATCCTAAACATGTGTATAGCTTCAAATGCTTATTTTATTTTGACTGGACCTTCTATTTTTTCACCAAAAATGTCCTTGATACTAAATGTGAGACAAACACTGCAGAATTTGCCTTCTGTGTTACAACTGTGATTCCATTTATTTTTCTTTCACATTTATTAAGTTCACACAGCATTATGTATCTTAACCCTCAGAGCCTGATTGCTATAAGCATCGCAGACAAAATAAAAAATATTGGGTTTGATAACAAGCAATGTATTCTTTTGAATCAATCACTTTACTTGTTTAAAGTCAATTTATCAAACATTGTAAAGAGAATGGAAGTAATCTGTAAATACAGGAAATGCTAGTACCTTTCATAGTTGCAAAGAAGGATGGTTAAAGGAAGCAATCATAACTCCCGGCAATATCACTATCATTTATGATTACAACTTAAGCATTGTATTAAAAACACATGGTATGAAGTTTGCAAACCGCCTCAGAGGCAGTTAAACACTGTTCCAAGATGATATCTGTAGTTTTATTAGCCAGAAGTCAATATCAGCCAAGCACTACTCATTCCTATCAAGTATATTAAGCCATAAAACTTAATCAAGGCTCACACTCAGGGTAACAACTGATCACTTACACGGCCAATATAGTGTCATCTATTAAGTGCTACTCTATGTTTTTAATATGTTTTTTTGTGAAGTAGATTCTTTCAAAATATTCCTTGTATAATAACACCCACTTGATGCGTAAACACAGGCACAAATTATAGAAAATTGAAACATTCTAGGTTGAGCAGATCAGAGTTAGGGACAAACATTCTAGGTTGATCAGATCACAGTTGAGGACAAACATTCTAAATTCATCTGATCATAAAAATAGAAGAAACATTCTAGATTGATCAGATCACAGTTAAGGACAAACACGCTAAGTGGCTCAGATCAGAGTGGAACATTCTAGATTGATCAGATCAGAGTTAAGGACAAACACTCTAAGTAGCTCAGATCAGAGTGAAACATTCTAGATTGATCAGATAAGAGTTAAGGTCAAACACTTTAAGTGGCTCAGATCAGAGTGAAACATTCTAGATTGATCAAATTAGAGTTACGGACAAACACTCTTAAGTGGCTCAGATCAGAGTGGAACATTCTAGATTGATCAGATAAGAGTTATAGGGACAAACATTCTAGGTTGATCAGATCAGAGTTAATGTTACACTTGTGATCATTATTCAAAATATAAAAAACTGTTTTACGCAGAATCAGATGTGATGTATGATGTCCAGTTTGTGTTCTTCCAAATATTGCTAAGATTCTCCTAAGAATGTTGTATATTAAATAGCTCAAGCATGAACAACTTCTAAATATATTAAATTTGACATGGAACAAGCTTTTCACTTGTAAAACATATATCTTTCTCAGCTGAAATTCAAGAAAATTGGCAGGAAGAAATGAGAAAAAATCCCAAAACATGACATGTAAATCACAGAAATAATTGCCCCATCTATGTGAAATTGAATCAATTTCAAACTACAACAATTTTAAAGTGGCATGTAACCCCTCAGGGGGAGACTTTTCACAGATGCAACAGACAATGGGTCGGCAATGAAAACATTTTCCAGTCTATTAAGCCTTTCCAAATTGTATTTTAGAGAAGTGTACATAATTGAAAACAATGCCAAAAGGTAATATTGTTATAAAAAATATTTGAACTTAAACTGGCAAGAACACTAAGAGAGGTTTGTGTTAATTTTGCCAAACATATTCGCTTGAACTTAAACAAAAAACACAAGTTGCTTTTTTATTACGTGAAAAATTTGTGCGAACTGTTATAGCACTAATATATTAGCAATAATAAGAATGTTCTAACATTCTTGTTCTGACATGAATATGAAAAAACGTCAGTTAAAATGTCACAACGTCTGGTTAATATTACATAAAACCTTAAAAAAAATAGTGGAATCTGACCTCTGAAATTAACATGTGTGACTAGTTTACAATAAAAGTCCAATTAGCGTTGGCAGTAAGCATAAAACTATTATAACAAACTCTAAATGTTGATGATTGTAAATCTCCAGCAAAAAACATAGAAAATTATGGTTCTAAATTGTGAGGCCACTAATAATTGTGTAATATTGAGGCTGCACACTTGGTACATTAAAGTCAGCTGTATCTGAACATGTCTGGGTTATGGCTTACTAACTGTAAGGAGCAGGGAGCCCAGTCCTGGAACACATTTGCTGTTAATTAAAAGTGGGACATAACTATGGTAATATTAATTGAAGTAGGAGACACATTAATTAATCCAGCCAGAGTTGAATGTGGCATACATATGAGACTTTTCTTTGAACCTGGGGAGAATTGGATGGGCGTGTTAGAAAAGCAACTAAGAAAAATTACAGCAGACTCTGTGATTGAATATATATTTTTGTTTGGATAATAAAACTTGTTGTATCTTTCTCTGTAACCACTGACATAATTGTTTGTCTAACCCTGCTCCGCATCATTGCAATATAAGTAGCATACAAGTTTGATATTACAATTTATTAATTACAAATAATGTTTTCTTACATGTAATTTCTGGTAAGGTATTCAGTGATTCACAGCTTATGGCATGAGGTTTCATGCAATTTGCTAGACTCCAATATTTGTCAGTAGACAAATTCATCGCAATAATGTATGTTTTATCTTTTTTAACTTTATTGAAAAACAAAAAACTTGACAGAAAAAAAATGGGTGAAGGTTTAATATGGATAGGATTGATGTTGTACTGTAAGCATATAACAGAAGTCACACTGCTTTTCATTACAGGTAACTGTGCATTAAATTATTATAAATGAGCATTTCATTAAGAATGACGTTCATATTTATCTGGCATCACATCCCTTGGAAAGCGAATCCTCCCCCGCTGAGATTGGATTCAGAAAGAGACCTTGGAATTCTCATGAACCCTGGGTTTGTAATCAACGTGTGTGACACTGATGTGATGGAATAACTATCCTATCTGACTTATTATATATGAAAAACACATGTTTTTTCTTCACAACAAATTACCTTTTTTGCTTAAAAAATGCAACTAATCAGTAACCCTTATATCTGTTTGTTTTTCGAAAAACATGGCTTTACTTAATGATAGTCTTGGCTTAGCAAATTCATCAATCAACTGTCATATATTATAAATGTTAACATAAAATCACAAACATACATCTGCAAACAGCAAAAAGATTATTATTTCGTAACAAAGTGCCGATAAAAAGAGAAGGAAAATAATATACGTATTAATATGCTCTCCTGATGAATGTTTGCCATCAAAATAAGTTCATAATATTATAAACATTATTATTAATATGATCCATTACAGTTGTTTGCAGAATTATAAATGTTCATAGTGTCAATGACCTGATGTCATGACCATAACCAGCATTGAAATGGAAGCAAACAGTCATCAAAGAAATAAACGGAGATCCAACAGTTTCCTTGTGCCAACATTTAGCCAATATGTTTCCATGTGCACTAATCTCAGTCATGTAGGCCAGTAAAACATTTTTTTTCAAGGGTATAGCATTGAAACTTCTGCACACTTGCATCTACATTTACAAGTATTTGCTGCTAGGTTCTCACCTTGCCACCCGCTCCCTGGGCTGGTCCCCTGGGTAGAGGTCTCAGCAGACACGGGGGGCAGGGCGGGGCCGAGACACGGATGACCTCGGAGAACTTGGTAGGGAAGCTCGGTAGCACCTCCACCTCTGACTGCTGGTGGCGCCGCTTCTTCTTGCCAAGCTTCTGGGCCGCCCTGCAATCACAGAGGTCATTCACAGATGTTCATGGTATTTAACCCTTTGCATGCTGGGAATTTTGACGACTGCTAAAATGTCGTCTGCAGAATTTCTAAAATTAGCATTTTCTTCGATTTTTTAAAGAATATTATCAGAATAGCAAACAGTTTGGATCCTGATGAGACGCCATGTTCTGTGGCGTCTCATCTGGATCCAAACTGTTTGCAAAGGCCTTCAAAATTCAGCTCCAGCACAGAAAGAGTTAAAGGATATAAATAATGGTGTAAAGAAAGCATTTTATCTTGACTTTCCTTACCGACCATAATTTATCATACCCACCTTAAACATATTCACTAATGGAATACATTTAGCCCTTATGTTGTAGCTGGAAAACCTCACTTGGAGACAAATGCATATCCTTTAAAATGTTTTATATAGCCATCTGGTAATATGTGAAACCAACACAATCAATATAATTGTTTTTTATTTTTTATTTTCTCTCATTCTAGTTAAATTTGAGCTACCTATATGCAGAGATTGTTGGGTATATTTATTTACATTTCAGCGAGTTTAAAAACATTGTGAAGTTCGTATAAAGATCTGAGTGTTAAGCAATAATTTGTAATCTAAATTTACAATTTAACACAATTTAACGAAAAACATGTTTTTGTATAAACAGATGCATACCAGTTGTTTCTTTTAATATATATCTCTCAATGTGCAGTTGCTGAAGATAGCAAGCCATTGAAGTTTTGTAACCCAGACTCATATCAAAGCATTTTACAACAGGAAACACCAGACATGCATAATGTGGTTAAGGCCAACATAAGCAGGTTGTTCATAACATGGAACCTCAATAGGAAGTTAAAACATGTGTTGAAATTTATACAATCAATTCATTTACCACTTATTCTTATTTGTATTTGTGAGCGTTAGCTCACAAATAATGCAGACCGAATTTTGCAAATCAGTATGCCTTAGCTACGCTAGGAACCATAACCCGTGACTGCCTATGTGGATAACTCCAGTAAAATTTAGCAAACAACAGAATGCTAAAAGCGTCTACTCTAACCATCGCATCTGCCTGTTCTCACTGGTTCAGTACATAGTGTGCATTTAACAGCTTGTAAGACAACGTTGACCAGTCTAGTGTTTATCATTGAAATCTGTACATATTGGCTGCTTTCAGGGAAAAAGGGGCTTCATGCATGTCAAAAAAGATTAGCCTGTGCACACTGATTAGCTGTATCAATGATTTGAAAAAAACAACAACATCTCGACCTGTGTTTTAAGACACACTCTTTATAAATTTGAATGGGTTGTAGTCATTTCAAACTTGCGATATAAAAAAATATAACATAATTTTGAAATCTGAGCTGCGTCTAAGATTATACAACAGCTAACAAATTCAGTGCCTTCAGCGCTTTGATTAACTGTTGTAGCAGACGGGAACAAGTACAAGCAGTATTGAAATAGCCCTTAGAAAGCCTAGACTGGTGGAATATTTGGCCTGTCTGCCATAAACAATTTAACAAAAAGTGATAATGATGCATAAGAAGATGAAAAAGATGATTGTGACCATGTAGGTAGAACATTATGCCTCAGAAATAATTGGTCAAAACAAATAATTTATTACATGTATAAGAAATAAATGTTAAAATGATAAGTATCAATTGTTGCACAGAAATAAATTACTAATATTGTGCTTTTGTTAAAAAAGAATCATACAGTTTCTTTTGAGCAATTGAAATGTGTTTATGTCTACCAACAATTCAATATGAATAGCCCAAGGAGGTAGTGGTGCAAAATTACAATAGTGAAGACTGAGTAAAATGTTCTGCAACTCTTTGAAATTCTACCAATGTACTATGAAGCTAACAATTCTGTAAGACTGCACTAAAAGGTATGTGATGGTATATGACATGAATGTTTGAACACAACTATTGTATATGAATCTTATCTGGAGTATAACAGTTTTGTAAGAAACTAAAAAACTATAAGTAACAATTGAACACTAGAAGCTTAGACCCATTTGTTCATGGCCTAGCTGTTTATATCACACAGAGAGTCTGCTCAGTCTTACCAGAGGCAATTTGGCAGATTAAATTACACTGTTATCAACCAGTGATTAATTAAATTGCTATTTTTTGGTTGACACTAAAACCTTTTGTGATATAAAGAATCAAAAGAAGCATATTCTAGTTTGAAATAGGTATGCTGATCAATGTAAATGGTTTA
The DNA here is from genome assembly GCF_020536995.1 of Dreissena polymorpha. Lineage (NCBI taxonomy): Eukaryota > Metazoa > Mollusca > Bivalvia > Myida > Dreissenidae > Dreissena > Dreissena polymorpha. Next base: position 42,131,130 of record NC_068357.1, read on the forward strand.
TTAAACACAGATTGTCAATGAACCACTAATTGCTTTATACAATGTTGAACATAGTAAAGGTTATGTAGGCAACACTTTGTTTGGTTCATCTGGGTGGGTTGTGTTGTTACTATTTTATGAAATATAGGAACCATGTCATGAAATACAAGATTAACAATGTGGCAAACACAACTTTTGTATTTCACACCAAGGACCCAAGTTCTCAGACTTATTAACCCTATAACAATGGATATTCAGTGTTGATAACCCTTTTTGCCTTATTAATAATTTAATCATTTTAATTGAATTTTATTGACTTCATAAGCTAACAAAACATGGCAACAACAGAAAAGAATATATAAGTATATATTGAGTTAGACTGTTTACAGTCCTGCATTATAATTTTATCATTTTTATAGAGATAACTCTCTCCTACTTCTTGTACTGTACTTATACTATACAGAGTTACGTGTTCTTATCTGCTTAAAATGATAATTCAGCCAGAAGAGAAAAGGACTCAGCTTTGATATTGTATTGCAATACATCTGAAGAAGTAATTGTGAAATTAGAAAAGAAAAACAAATAATCAGTCTGTTGACAATTCAGCCAGAAAAGAAAAAGAGCTTTGATATTGTATTGCAGTACATCTGAAGAAGTAATTGTGAAATTAGAAAAGAAAAACAAATTATCAGTCTGTTGACAAGACTAATGTTGAGTCAGCAATCTGCCTTGGAAACGTCTTGATGGCCTTGCTGCAGCCACTTGGAAATGGTTGTTGTTGTAGAGGAAGCTTGCTGATTTATGACACAAAATGTTATTGTTACCCCCCTCTTCAGACTGTGGTGTCTGCCAAGAATTTCTACCAAGATGCCTTTAAACTGATGTTTACCAATTATATCATTACAGTTTGCAACTTAACCCTTTTTCATTTTGATAATTAATTTATATTGTGAAATTGTAAGCAAAAAGTCAAGGGGGCATGAGTACATTTTAGTCACAGGAAAATAGGCAATCTGTGTAAATTGACAGTTTGACATTATCAAAGTAAAGTGATTCATTCTCACTGATAAAAACTGCTTACCAGAGTTTGACATAATAAATGAATATGTTTGTAACTCAGTCCCAATCCAATCAGTATTCTCAGCATTACCCAATTAGTACCATACATCATTGTTCTTTCAGCAGAATAATCATAACAGTAACATAATCCCGATTTCTGACAACAGTAACAGTTTTCTGTGATCCAGCCCCACTTACCAGACCCCTGGACTCTCAATTACCACGGAGCCCCTAATTGACCCTTCATCCAACTGGGGGTCCTGCCCTTACTTGAGGATCAAACCTGAATTTCATGAACCATGTAATTCAAACCCTTGTATCAGGCCCTATTTCTATCACCACCTAGAGCAGTAAAACATGTTCAAACACACAGCAGGCCCCTTGGCAGTACCGTTATGGATGTTGCAGCTGTCTGGACAAGCTCCCTTCTCTGATGTCTGACCTTCAAGGCCCTTAATATTGGGCTAATGACAGAATGATTGCTTTAAACAAGTCAGGTAGAAAATTGGGATCAACCCAGGGAGGTTAATTAGAGCGAATCTAAAGGTCAGTCAATGCAAACATTCCTGCAGAGTTATCAGAGACAGCACTGGCTATTATTAACCCTTTGCATGCTGGGAAATTTGTCGTCTGCTAAAATGTCTGCAGAATTTCTAAAATTAGCATTTTCTTCGATTTTTTTCAAAGAATACTATCAGAATAGCAAACAGTTTGGATCCAGATGAGACGCCACATTCTGTGGCGTCTCATCTGAATCCAAACTGTTTGCAAAGGCCTTTAAAATTCGGTTCCCGCATTGAAAGAGTTAAATGAGCAATTTTTTGACAAATGTAGATGCAATAGGTATAATTGAAATTATCAAATTTGTCTGATATCAGATTTTAGTACTCCCTGTTCTAATATCGTTATTGCATGTTGGAAGCCAGTATGACCAGGGAAGTGATTCCCTGTTGTCTATATTATAATGGCCATTCTATTGCCAGTGTACCCGACAGCATCATAATATACAGTAAAAAACACGCACTCTAGTGTTATGATTGATGTATTTAATGCCAGCTTTGGACATTTGATTTATATTGAGGCTGATAAAGGCCTTGTTAGATTGGTATAACTTTTATTTCTATGCTTTCTTATGCCCCGCCAGTCCCATAAGGATACATCCCTATATTAGCCAGGTCTGACCAACGTAATAAGAATTCTGTCTGTGCTGATTCCTCTCAAATAATGACCCTTTAGGGCAAATTAACCTAAAATTCACCGCCAGTACTATTTTAGGATGTATGAATTTATTGTAAACATTTACTAATACCGATCTATTTTAATGCACTTGCCATGGCATATATTCATCGAAGCTTCATTGAGCCTTCATGGTTTCAGTCCAGTATAAATCTGAAATATTTTTTACCAAGCATTCACATGGGCATTTAAGACATTTGTTACTTAAGGCATGCCATTTTTTGCAAGTATTGATTTTAAACATCAAATTCATGCGAGTTTGGGTGAGTACAGTTCATCTATCTGTCTGCTTTCTTTAAGAAACATTTACCAGTACAAAATGCATTGATTTGTCTCAGTCACACTTTTTACAAGACATCAAGAACTTACCTATTTAAACTCATGCTGACAGAAAATCTTCGTAAAATCCACACATAATGTTTGCAGACTAATAGCCTGTCCTTTCAACCACCAAAAAACACAAACTAACCCCTTCCAAGCTACCCAAAACCTCTTTTCAACCCCAGGACAAGGGTATCAGAAGTCATGTTTGTTGCCTTAGTAACCTGATCTGTTCAACAGTTGAATGACTGGAGACAGGAAAACTTCATATTTCCACCCGGGTGCTGAGTGAAGGAGATTAAATGGGAATTATCCTCCAGTCAAAACACCCATTCTGTCACTAAACCGTCAATAAGCTCTTGGTTGCTTTTTACAGTCTGGAAACTATATTTTTGCACATCTTCACAAAACTTTCTAGCCGTGAAAAAAATTAATTCTAAGCACTGTTCTTTGAACGTTTGAACTACATAAGATGCTTATTTCAACTGCATCTTTTTGAATGAATTTATCATTATGACAGATATCCAGAAGTTAAAATGTCCTACAGTTGGTCTTAGTTGATTTCCCTGATTTTTTTTCACACCATCCAAAATACACTGTTCCATAGGACCGTCAGGCTATACAGATATTGGTAAACCATGCTTCCACCAAAAGCTATAAAATATAGGCATTGGAGGTTACAATCAACTAATTCAAGGCAGGTTCACTTTAATAGCAGAGCCCCTATGGAGAGCAGATTTGTTTTGGGGAGTTAATGATCTACCAAGCTTTAGACATCCAGGGGCTGATAGTCATCAGGTACCCACACCATTACCAAAATACTTGTTTTTTTCATGACCAGCATATTAAGAAACTATTATTAAAGTGCAGACAAACTTCTTTAATTAGCCATGTTAAAGATACTTAACCAGACATTTCCCTGGTTGACGGTGAAATTGTTATAGGTTTAATAAGTCCACTTCATTTGCCAAAGGTTTGCCCTCAACCTTCGATTTTTTATAAATTTTATTCACTTATTCAGTTGAAAGTTCAGAAATCAAACTTATTTCACAGCAAGTTCATTGAATTAAAGTAAAGTTCAATAATAATGTTAACAGTCAATATTTTCTATGAATGTGTTGATAAACCGAATATTTAACCAGTAGTTTGATTATTTCCCCAAACCCTCCCAAGTTCATAAAGAAGTTACCAGTCCAGCAATTAGGTAGGTAAGGGATTAAAAGAGCATTCCAAAGATTATAGAGTAAAGCAATAAAAATGTGGTTGTAATAAACTGGATAATAAGCACCACAGAATAGTTTTTCTAGATTATACACCTTTACATCAAACATGTCCGCTACAACAGAGACCAATCAGCTTTGTAATACAGATATACGGACTGTTGCATTCTTTAGGTATCATGAATATCAATACTTGAAAACTGGGCTTAATGCATATGCGTAAAGTGTTGCCTAATGTTAGCCCGTGCAGAAGACAACACTTTCCCCCTGACCTGGATTTTGCTAATTACAGACTTCTTTTACACAAAAAACTTCCATTTAAACTTCAATTATAAAAGTTGTAATACTGTAACAGTTGTAAAATATTCAGATATTATTAGCATCTGTTCCCAGTTGTAATTATATAGCAGATTTGATAAACAAGTTCAATAATTTTGTATTGAACAACCCTTTATTGGACTATTTCTAATGCTCGATTGATCATTGTCCGCTTGGGTACTACTTACATGTACCCCGGGTACTCTTAAGTATACTTATATGTACCCCGGGTACAGTAAATATAATAAAACGCTCATTTATGGCCATTTTTACCTTTGAACTCAAAGTGTGACCTTGACCTTGGATATATTGACATAATTCTTTCACATGACCCACCGTCCAATGATGGTGAACAAATATGCCAAATGATTTTAAATCTCAAAATGAACAACATAGTTATGGCCCGGACAAGCATTTGACCTTTGAACTCCAAGTGTGACCTTAACCTTGGATATATCGACGTACTTCTTTCGCATAACACACCGTCCCATGATGGTGAACAAATGTACCAAGTCATTAAAAAATATATTGATAAATGGCATAGTAATGGTCCAGACAAACCTTTGATTTAAAACGCACTAAGTGACCTAGTTTTTTACCCAGCATGACCCATATTCAAACTTGACCTAGACATCATCTAGATACAACTTGTGACTAAGTTTGATGAAGATCGGATGAAATTTTGGAACAGACCTGCCGAGAGACCAACTGACAAAGTGACTCCTATATAGCCCCCATTACCAATAGTAATGGGGGTATAACTAGTGATGGCACAATGATTGGAATAAAATAGATAAATAGTTGTTGGATGAAAAAGTCAGCGATAATCAATTCTATTTCTGGAAAATCGATGTCACTGATTTAGTAGACATCACTGAAAAGACTGAAATTGAGATAAACTCAGTTGGCAGTCAGTGGTTAGCATCTGTGTTCTTTTAATACACAGTTTAAAACACTTCCCGTTGTTTATATTGTTTTACATATCACCCGTTTATTGTGATAAGAATCTCATTTTTCAACATAAAAAGTAGTATGAAATTATGTTGTCACAATATATTTCATTTCTTTGTCCTCTTTATTGTGGCAGTAACCTCAACCTTTTGACCTAGTCACCGCAACTTCAATAAGGGTCATCTAATGTCCAAGTCCAATGCACATGGGAAGTATCAAGCCAATCTGTGAATCAGTTTATGAGTTATTGATCAGAAACAATTTCACACTTAGTGTAATAGTTACTTTGAACTTTGACCTAGTGACCCAAATTTCTATAGGGGCTCTTTAATATCCAATGCAAATAAAGTATTAAGCCAAACGGGTCCCTCCTTTAATATATTGATCAGAAACAGTTTTCACTCTAAATGTGATGGTGACCTTGGCCTTTGACCTAGTGACCCCAATTTCATTAGGGGTCATCTACTAGCAAAGGCCAATAAACATGGGAAATATCAAGCAAATTGCCCCTGCGAAATGTTGTTCTGCAGTTCACGAATAATTTGTGAACAGTTCATGAACTGTTCGTGAACTGAGTTCATGAATTGTTCATGAATAGTTCGTGAACAGAAAATGAGCCACGTCTGTGAAAAGTTCTTGAAATTTTAGTTCATGAACTGTTCATGAACACTAATGGCATGAAGTGTTCATGAAATATTCTTGAAACCTAATGGCATGAAGTGTTCATGAACTATTCTTGAACCCTTATGGCATGAAGTGTTCATGAACTATTCTTGAACCTGTGTGGCATGAAGTGTTCATGAACTATTCTTGAACCATTATGGCATGAAATGTTCATGAACTATTCATGAACATCAATGGCATGAAGTGTTCTTGAACAGTTCATGAACAACACAATTCTTGAAAAATTCTTCAGGGTTTTGCTGTTCACGAACAGTTCATGAACATTTTCCTTCTATTTTTCAATGGCTCATTTTCTGTTCACGAACTGTAAGTGAATAGTTCATGAACCATAGTTCTTCAAGAGTTCATGAACTGAGGTGGCATGAAGTGTTCATGAACTATTCATGAACAAGAATTTGTCAATTTATGCAAAGGTTATCATAAGTGTTACTAAAGCTCAACAAACAGGTCAGGGTAAGAAGAAACAAGTCTTGTATTAGCACTTAACATATTGATAGCAACATATAACAATAATTTAAATATAACACTAATAACTGAGATACAAGTGGTTTGATAATACTCTTTAAATTTCATAATACAACTTTGCACTATATGTTCATGAATAATTCATGTATTGAAAAGATTATGAATAGTCTCATTTTCAGTTCAAGAATCATTTACTAATCAATGGTTTCCCTGAAATGGTTACACTTACAGTGCCAAAGAACTTGAAATGGAACCAATGGCTGATCAGTTCAGCCGGTAATTTATTAAAGACTTACATTTTCAAATATTACATAAACCATGTGCCTTCCGTTTCAACTTCCTGTGCACACAATATTCTTTCTTTGTAAAAACAGCAATGCAATGTACATTGAGTTCTTGATATCATCTTAAACTGTTCTTGAAATAAGATGTCCTTAAAACGTTCTTAAACTTGTCTTTTAAGTCTTCCAAGAACAATGACAGATCCTTTTAAGAACATATTGGATTCTTAAAAAGTCCATCATACGTTCAAAAACATTGTGTAGACCTGTTTAAGAACATCAGAAGGAAACATGTTGTTCAAAAAGTTCTTAAAGTGTTCAAGAATAGTTTAAGAATAATTCAAGAACAGGAAAGGTCCTTAAAAAGTTATTGAAGTGTTCCTGAAGGCAGTTCTTGAACAGTTCTTGTACAAATGTTCTTAAAATTCTCTAGAACAGGTCAAGAACTCTAACTTACAGTGGTGAAAGTACTATGCATATTCATACTAACTTCACAGGTTTCACAAATCTACAAGATTTGTATGCTAGACATTTCAATATTACTTTCAAAAATATGTATGAAACATCTAGCACAAAGGAATTCATGAATTATTCATGATGGATCCTTAAAGTCTGTCTCAGAAAAGTCATTAGAAATACTTGTGCATGAAATGTTCATCACTAAGTATTTATGGTTAGATGAAGAACTGTTCATGAACTTTGAAATGTTCAACAATAATTCATAAACAGTTCATGAACATGTTTTAAGAACAGTTCATGTCCAAAAGTTCATGAACCAAGCTCAGGAACTTTTTCAGAACCGTTCATGAACAGTTCTTGATTGGCTTGAAGTGTTCATGAAATCATGAACAACATTTCGCCGGGGTGGTCCCAAATTGAACGAAAACAATGTTCACTCTCAGTGTGATAGTGACCTTGACCTTTTACCCAGTGACCCTAATTTCACTAGGGGTTATCAACTGGCAAAGGCCAATGCACATGGGAAATATCAAGTCAATTGTCTATCTGTTCACAAGTTATTGATCAGAAACGAACTGGTCTACCCACAGACAGATCAACAGACATCCAGCAAAACAATATACACCCTCGTCTTCAAAGGGGAGGAGGCATAAAAAGGTGAAGCATAAGGATAAAAACAATATAAGTTTGCAGAGTAATCTTCTTAACTGAGTTTGAGCTCACACCATAGCCTGTAGTTATAACTGTGAAACAGCATCTTCTAGTATTATCATGTTGAATTCAGCTGTATAACTGTCAAAGTCAGTGGACCATTTGTATAAGCCTTTACTCTCATGATAAAATAACCAACATTATCTATTGATCATCAAAAGACACTATCAAGCATATGAAGTGTTGTCCCAGTTTAATCTGTGCAGTCTGCACAAGCTAATCAGGGACAAAACTTTTGTTTAATGGATGTTTTAGTTTACAGGTAGTCTCTTCTAAAAAAAAATCTGCAGGCTAATCTGGGACAAAACTTTACTTGCATGCATTAAGCCCATTTTCCTCAGGCCAGCTCATGTACTTAACAAAATTAGTTTTCAGGTGCAGGTACCTCTTGGTACAATGACTGCAAAGCCCAGCCTAGCCATTACCATGGTAATAATGCCATCTGGGCTCTAGCACCCTGCAGCTCTATGTGCCAGGTATTGCGGGTAATAATGCAGCCCACAGGATTGTGGGTAATACTGCAATCGACAGGTGCAGTCATACACCTGAGTGTAGGGCCACATCAAAGTCTTATAGCACAATTAAAACATCTTGTTTATATTTTGTGGAGCAAATGCTGAACATATAATGTGGTGAAGATTTAAGCAGTCTTTGGGTGGAAATAGTGAACTCATGCTTCAGCTTCCTGTGGTGGCAGCAGTCATGGATGCCATTTTGAGATGCCTTGTTATATGTCATAACGAAACTAACTAGTTAAAAGATCAAACTCAAACTGTGGAGACACACATTTTGCTGATCCTTACATTGTGTATGGACACATGGAAAACAACAACCAATCACCTTAATTATCATACAAATATATCACAACTACATAATTTATCAGTTTTTAAACAAACAGACAGAACATTATCATTCAAGCTTGTTTGGTAGAGGAAGCATTTCATCTCATATCAAACATGAGCTCATGAAAGGCAGCATTTTTCACCATCGGCATCCTATATTTCACATATCTCACACATAGACAAGAACACATTTTGTTTATCTATTATATTAATACATAGAATGATTTACAACCCCACAGCATCTCAGGGGAAATGCAGTGACAGATCCGTCTACAACATGAACATCACTTTCAGGCATGTAAATAAGACAGCTCTTAATGCACTACCCGGAACAGATCAAATAAATCAAAGAGTAAATGTTGTAGAAAATACGTGACAAAAACACATCACTCGTGACATTTTTTTGTTATAAAAGCACCATGTCTGGAACAAAGAATATGAAGATATAAGAATTTCAAAACATTAACCCATTTATGCCTATCGTCTAGAAAAAAAGGCGTTGGCAAACAGTGTAGACCCAGATGAGAATTTTGCCGCATGATGCAGCGTCTCATCAGGGTCTGCGCTGTTTGCTTAAACAAAATTCTCTTAGATATATTCTAAATATAGAAATAAATATACAAGACATCCCTATAATTTTGGAAATAAATTGATCCAATTTAGAAGGATGGGAGAGTCCACTAGGCATAAATGGGTTAAGGAAACACACATACCATATCAGTGAAATCTCATCAACTTAATACAAGGCAATTTTATACTTAAACAAGAGATGTGTTCGTCAGAAACACAATGCCCCATATTGCGCCGCTTTGAATTTTAAAAAAAAATTGTTTACCTTTGACCTTGAAGAATGACCTTGACCTTAAACTTCCACCACTTAAAATGTGCAGCTTCATGAGAACGCCGCTTTGAATTTATTTTTTTACCTTTGACCTTGAAGGATGACCTTGACCTTGAACTTCCACCACTCAAAATGTGCAGCTTCATGAGATACACATGCATGCCAAATATCAAGTTGCTATCTTCAATATTGCAAAAGGTATGGCCAACGTTAAAGTTTTTTTTTCTAACGGACGGACAGACTGACATACTGACATACTGATGGACAGTTCAACTGCTATATGCCACCCTACTGGGGGCATAAAAAACTTTACTAAGGATCTATTAATGCATATTACCATAAACTGAAATATTATAAAGTATTTAAGAAGAAAACTGTGTTACACAATTTCCGCCGTTATTTACTGATTATTATACCAAGTCTTCTTTTTTAGCTTTGAGAACCCAAACTTTATGTTTACAACCAAATAACAGCTGTAACATTTTATTGAATTTTGGAAAGCTGCATGAAACCAAAGCTGTATACACTTCAATTATTAGAATGAGGTGTAAAATAAAGGCTTCTGCAAAAATAGGTTACGGTCAACTAACAGTCAATCATGTATGGGAAAGTCCTGAAGGGAGGCAGCCTTGTTAAATAGCCAGCTGCAAATATAATTAAAACAGCATTAAATTAAACATGTGTACATATTCTGAGGAAGTTTATAAGATATTTTATACCTTTACGCGTAATCGGTTTCCAACAAGGATACAATTTATTATCATAATTGCTTCACCAATCTGTACTTGCCTCGTAAAAAAAAAATGGAATACTCAGCACATTATAATGTCCTTTGTCAGTTTTGTACTTAATCTTTGTGTTTAATTTATAATATTATAAATAAATTTCAAACAAAACAAAAAGATTTATATTAATGCAAGAATCATAAGTTAATGCATTACACACATTAGAAAAGGCAGTACTGCCAATAATACAGGTTTCTATATATTATAGTTTATGATTACAATGCAATTTCCCTCTTAAAGGTCACCATCAGTTCAGTCTGATTCTTTATCAAGCAAAAAAGAAGACCCAGTAGCAATGTTGTACATCCATCCATCTCATGTGAACTAAGGGTAGTACAGAAAGCAGGAATTAAATTTACATATATATAGGCAGGAAATAGATAAAGCTTGATCTGCCCTGCCTCTCCTAAATAGAGTTACAGATCCTTGCTGATAGTTCCCCTAATTGTGAGCATCTTCCAGACTCACAATGTTACTCATTTATTTACCGCCTTCACTTCATCAGGCAGATCCCCCCCCCCCCCCCCCAAAATTAAATGACTGCATAATACATTCCCAGGTGACAGCAAATCTTCTTATAGTGAACTTCTGATCAAATTTTTTAGATGCAGGAGAAATAAGAAAAATAGTTTTTCTTTTAAGAGACATTAATGCAATTTGAGACAGAACACCAATTGTTGTTTCTGCATTAAATGATAAATTCATCCAAGTTTATTTCAACATGTTTTTTAATTTTGTTATCATACTAAAGAAGTCATTTCAGCAGCAATTTTACTAAAAGATCCTTGGTACTTATCTGATACTTGTGGGTTCTTTACTGATGTTCTTTGGGATCAATGGGGATTTTTGGGTTAATTAACCCCTGGTGAGTTGTAATCAAGCAGGTACTTCCATTGGAGAATCAGGCTAGTGGAGCCAGAAAACTACTGCTATTAATGCCAGAACTAATTAATGAATATATCTACAGAATTTTTAATACCTATACCTTGGTATTTTGATAATCTAAGCAACAATGTTCCTCACAGGTAAACATTACCTTAGTCTATCTAAATTCTATGTAAATTGACAGCTAAAGAACTGTAAAGCATTAATATAACAAGAGGGCCATAATGGCCCTGAATCGCTCACCTGACTAACCAAATACAATCCATACCCAGATTTCATCAAGATAAACATTCTGATCATATTTTATAAAGATTGGATGAAAACTGTGACCTCTATTGTCTACACAAGGTTTTTCTATTATTTGACCTAGTGACCTAGTTTTTTGACCCCAGATGACCCAAATACAATCCCAACCCAGATTTCATCAAGATAAACATTCTGACGAAATTTAATAAAGATTGGATGAAAACTGTGACCTCTATTATCTATACAAGGTTTTTCTATTATTTGACCTAGTGACCTAGTTTTTGACCTAGTGACCTAGTTTTGACCTAGTGACCTAGTTTTTGACCCCAGATGACCTAAATACAATCCCAACCCAGAATTCATCAAGATAAACATTCTGACCAAATTTCATAAAGATTGGATGAAAACTGTGACCTCTACTGTCTACACAAACAAATTGACAGTTTTTCTATTATTTGACCTAGTGACCTAGTTTTTGACCTCAGATGCCCCAAATACAATCCCAACCCAGATTTCATCAAGATAAACATTCTGACCAAATTTCATAAAGATTGGATGAAAACTGCGACCTCTATTGTCTACACAAGGTTTTTCTATAATTTGACCTAGTTTTTGACCTAGTGACCTAGTTTTTGATCCCAGATGACCCAAATACAATCCCAACCCAGATTTCATCAATATAAACATTCTGACCAAATTTCATAAAGATTGGATGAAAACTGCGACCTCTATTGTCTACACAAGGTTTTTCTATTATTTGACCTCGTTTTTTACCTAGTGACCTAGTTTTTGACCCCAGATGACCCAAATACAATCCCAACCCAGATTTCATCAATATAAACATTCTGACCAAATTTCATAAAGATTGGATGAAAACTGTGACCTCTACTGTCTACACAAACAAATTGTTGACGGACGCACGCACGCACACACGCACGCACATACGGACGCCGAACATCACACGGTCACATAAGCTCATCATGTCACTTCGTGACAGGTGAGCTAAAAACATCAAGCATGATGCATTTTTGAAAGTGGAAAATTTTATATCAAATAAATCTGTATCAAATGAAATATTATCTCAAGGGCTACGCCAGTACATTTTTAAGCTAAACGACAAATTATTTCAAAATACAATAACCTGCTCAAAAATATTTAAAACCATTAATTATGAACATGTTGTTAGTTACAACACATATATTTATAACATTTAGTCCATGACAAAATAAACTTGGAATTTCAGAAGCATGGTCATGCAAAATAAGTTCACAATGACCATGTAACAGCAACCAGCACATTGTAGGGGTACTTGCTATCGCTTTTTTATAGTTGGAAAAATAAACATAAACAATTCCCTTGCTACATGTAATTCAGAAATCATTGTTTTTTCAAGTGGCTACAGCAGCATGGTGAAACAATCCATCATCATGCAATTCACATCATCTGTCAATCAGTGCCTGTCTAATCAATCCCCTGACATTGCCAACATAAACAGTACGACCCAAATAAAATGGGCACACTGGTCAGCAATAAACAAGACATGGGAAATGCCTTCTCTCTATGCCTATTATGAGGCCTGGTATTGTGATCCATCCTTCTCTAAATCATGTTTAATGACCACTCTAGAGATACCTTGCATACAACCAGTGCTGGGCTATGAAGTTATGGGCTTCCCTTCATGCATTATTCACAAGTAAAAAAGGAATCTTTCAGGCAAAATGTACAAAAAAAGAATGTATAAGAGTTTTATTTTAATCAAAGTACTGACAGTACTGGTGTGACGATGCTTTTGAGAGGATGGATATAAAAGCATCAAGTTAAGTTTATCTACATCACCACAATCACCACAATTGTGTATGTTGGTACGAAAAAAAAATTTGGTACAAAAATTTTGCGAAAAAAATTTGGGTATGAAAACAAATTTTGGATACGAAAAAATATTTGGGAACCAAAAAATTGGGACCGAAAAAAAATTTGCGTACGAACAAAAAAATTGGGGATGAAAAAAAAAATGGGTACGAAAAATTTTAGGTACGGAAAAAAAAATGGGGGAACGATGTGTGGTACCTGTGGGGAACTTGACCCACACTCGCACATTTTCGGCCCTTTCTGTCAAACATCAGATAAGTTTCTCGAAGGCAATAGTATGAATACACATTTCAGAAGCTGTAATGCGGTCCTACCTACGCGCGTCAAAATGTAAGCGAAATATGTACACAAGTCTGTTAGGAATGATTGAATTAACGAAGAAAATCGTGTATTGATGTAAGTTTTTTGAAGAAATGTGCAGAAAATATATTAAACAAGAGCTGTGTTTGTGAAACACAATGCCCCCTGCTGCGCAGCTTTGAAGCCATATATTTTACCTTTGACCTTGACCTTTCACCACTCAAAATGTGCAGCTCCATGACATACACATGCATGCCGAATATGGAGTTGCTATCTTCAATATTGCAAAATTTGACCTTTGACCTTGACCTTGAAGGATGACCTTGACCTTTCACCAATCAATATGTGCAGCTCTATGAGATACGCATGCACGCCAATATTGAAAAAGTTATGGCCAATGTTAAAGTTTTCGGACAGACAGACAGACACTTTATATTTGACATTTGACCTTGAAGGATGACCTTCACCTTCACCTTTCACAACTGAAAATGTGCAGCTCCATGAGATGCACATGTACTGTGAAACCATTTATTTTCGTCGGCACAAAATTTCGCCCTTTTCATAAAAATGACTATTTTGTCCGCTCTAAAATTCGTCCATTTCTGGTTTTGAAAAAAAACACAAAAACGTCCGATTTGTTTGTAATACATGTTATACGCGGTTGCGAAAAAAACGTGCTGGGGAAAGAGAGGTGACACTTGGTAGTCACTTGCAGGAGGTGGGCCTTGTTTGGAATATGCCAATTAACAAGTCTGTTATTTTAGGTGATAGTAACTGTCCCTTATTATTTTATGTCATTGACACGTTCTTTGTTATGATTAGCGGATAAGTGGGACTGAATAATCGTTAACGAGTGTTTTAAACAACGAAGTCAATTGCCAATTAGTCTTTTCCTTTATAAATTTGTAACAAAGCGCAGAATATATTTCAGTCAGGTGTTGATCACACATACTCATATTTTAATTGCGTTGAATAGTATTGTTTTTAATCCGGATTCGCCGCGTGTAGGCTGTATAATCTACAACACCCCTGAAAAACACAATACACACAATGGGTAATAAAGTTGTTAACAATTAGCGCTAATCAACACTATTATACCTAAACGAAGTTGACGCATTCGATACAGCCTTATTGCATTCGCGTTTTACAGGAAATGTCAGTTGTCAGTACACTGTATAATGAACACCCCTTTGTGTCAAAAACCGGATTTAACTTGAGTGCGAATAGTCTACTGTTTCATGTTCTTTGTATCAGTACCATCTGTGTATCTGTATTATAAGTATACCAGTCAACAAACAAGGTGCGCGCTTCCGCATATGGGTATTCGGACGTTCAAAAACATTGACCTACGGTTTAGCGTTCATGCCGTCGAACGCATTAAGCAATATAACTTGTTTTTTCACTATTTCTTTATTTGCAAAAAATACTAGTGGCTTATAACTTACCTTGCAATCTTTTTTTCTCGCATTTTGCGAGTGTGCGAGTGTTAATTTCGAGCCCTGTGTATATGCGTGGATTACGCTGGATTTAAATGCCTCATGCCTACGGTAATTCAGTCTTATTTGTTTCAAATATGGGACATGATTGTTCGTTAGGATCTTGAATTCGTCCATCGGTCGAAGGACGAAAAAGGCGAAAATTAATGTCGGACGAATAATAATGGTTTCACAGTATGCCAAATATCAAATTGCTATGTTCAATATTAAAAAAGTTATGGCCATTAAAGTTTTCGGACGGACGGACAGACTGACACACTGACTGACTGACAGTTCAACTGATAT
This sequence comes from Dreissena polymorpha, assembly GCF_020536995.1. Taxonomy (NCBI): domain Eukaryota; kingdom Metazoa; phylum Mollusca; class Bivalvia; order Myida; family Dreissenidae; genus Dreissena; species Dreissena polymorpha. Next base: position 42,146,363 of record NC_068357.1, read on the forward strand.
AGGCCACCCTACCGGGGGCATAAAAAGCAATCGCGATATTTTTCTCAGCCACATAATTGTTATTAGTTTGATATCACAAAATTAAATTGTGAAAGTAGAACTGTCAAAAATGACAACCTGTCAACGTGTTGTTTTTGCTGGCACGAGAGGGCGATAACACTCAATGTGTTCACATTTTGACCATAGGCTTTGTCAATGACCTTTATAGTATGGGTAGCTTTGATATTATTTATTGCTATCATGTAACTGCATGATTGTGTATATGTTTACAATACACAAAGCATAAATAATGATATAAATATACTGATTGAGCTTATAATAATCTGAGAACTATAGCCAGGTCAATTAAGGACTTAAAATACAATTTTGTGTCCTGATTTCATGAAGAAACGACCATGCATGTCCTAGATTTAAATTCAAGGCCCTGGTGTGACACATTGATAGCATTACCGTTAAACTGTTACCAGGCTTATGAAATCAGTTTTTATTGAACTATCTATGGAAATCTAAATCAGGCACTGATTTTTCTTGTTTTAATACAGTCATAGATCAGTTGTGGCCTCTGGGTAATGACCAATTTTTGCTTACTTGTCACACCCTTTAAACTTTCCACACGTCTATAATAGCAAATCTGGATTTAGAAGATCTTCAATGGTAAATTTAAACTTAAGCTCTGTTACAAGAGTGCTGGTAAAGTCCAGTCACATATTTAAATCTAGGCCATGTCAAAATCAAAGTGTCAAAGACAAATGAAAGATGCGTTCATTAATTATTGTCCAGTTGTTTACTACTGCTGTAAGTTTTTATATAATATGACTGATGAACATCATGTGAGAGAAAATTCACATTATCATTGTATATCAGGTTTAGCAGCCTTTTAGATAACAAAGTATGCTAGTTTTCAATGTCGCTTCTGGGGATCAAACCCGTAGGGCTTTTAGGAAGATTCTGAAATTTTCGATCCCTCGAGAGCAACCAAACCAAAAATTAAGTCAAATATTGCCAACTCGGTTTTTTGAGTCGGTTCATGAGCGATAATGGAGCTTGATTGGTCATTGTCGGCTCTGGTACTACTTACATGTACCATGGGTACTCTTAAAGGGGCCTTTTCACAGATTTTGGCATTTTTTAACTTATTCATTAAATGCTTTATATTGATAAATGTAAACATTGGATCGTAAAAGCTCCAGTAAAAAATCAAGAAAAAAATTAAAAAAAGGAAAAGAACATTGCCCGGAGCAGGTTTCGAACCAGTGACCCCTGGAGTCCTGCCAGAGTCCTGAAGTAAAAACGCTTTAGCCTACTGAGCTATTCCGCCGAGTACACATTCATGACGTATTTTATACCTTATATAAGCAATCTTCGTAGTTTCACAAAATTTAACGACAAAAACAGAACTCTCCAAATTATTCAATTGTTTCGCGTTGCAACGCTTTATAATTTTTAGGTTTTAAAATCGTCAAAAGATGCATATAATGGCTATATTAGAGCATGGTTAATGTTCAGTATTACTGTTTCCTCACAAATATCATAACTAAAACGAAAACTTACGAATCTGAAACAACTTTTTTCAATTTTGTCAATTTACCAAAGCGTGAAAAGATCCCTTTAAGTATACTTACATGTACCCTGGGTACTCTAAGTATTTTTACATGTACCCCAGGTACGGTAAATAAACATAATTGTACTCGGTCCATATTAGACTGTACCCGAGTTCTCATCGCGCCCAAAATCCGATGTCGCTCATCGCGCCCAAAATCCGATGTCGTAAAACGCGCAACCGCTTATCTTAAACACACTTCTCTTAAAAAAAAACACTGCATCAACATGCTTTTTGAGTATGTGTTCCGATAATATAGAGGCCATTCTACAGAAAATTGACATAAATGTGTATATATAATTATTACAAAAAAATAGTTGACAACGACTGATTTAGGGTTAAATTTCCCGGGTACATTTTAGTATATTTACCGTACCCGGGATACATGTAAGTATACTTAAGAGTACCCGGGGTACATGTACGTAGTACCCGAGCCGACAATGAACAATCAAGCGATACTGGAAGGTGCAACATCTCTCACGCCCCCTAGCATCGCCTTGAGCAGTATTCAATTCTCAACAGGAAAGTGCTGGAGTCATTGATCCCGAGGGACAAGAAAAACAATTGATTAATGTTCAAAATAAATAATTTGATTAATGACAATTCTATTATTTGAGCCAGGTCACAGGAAAAGCGCAGTCAAATCAGTATCCAATTAAATTATTTGTTATTGTCAGAAAAACGCTTTTAAGCAAACAGCTTTCAAGCTACTGCAGGCTGATCTAGATCCAAACTGGCCACAATCGCCTTAATGTCTCTTTTACTGTGACACAGTTCATTTAACTTTAAAATGATAAAAAGTACTAACACTAAGAAATAGTACAAACCAGTAAAGAGTTTGAAATCAATGTTGAATTTCAGGACAGCTTGGTGATCTGCAAATCTCCGATGAAATGTTGATATCGGGTATCATAGTCATTCAATAAGTCGCAAAATGCTCGAATACAATTTATAAAGCACAATGTGACTTATATTGATAACTAAAAATACCAGTGTGCCAGTTTTGCCGTGTCAAGCTGTTACGATCCAGAAAGTCCTTCATTCACATCGAGTATATATCCTTCAAATTCCAACTATTGTTGTCATAAGCGGAGATTTAGTGAATAAATAATTCATATATCCTATATGACAGCTTCTAAATAGCGAAACAAGCCAATTTATGCAGTAAAAAAGTTTTGAATCGAGACTCTCACGGGGGCGGCCATTGTTGAATGTTGAAACACGAACGACAACTCTGCTAGGAGAATGTTATCAATGACGAGCAATCTCCTACGCAGTGGCAATGCAAATGGGAAGTAACCTAAAAAACCGAGTTATCTCAATCAGACTGGCTCGGTCTTTTACATAGGTCGCCATTGTAAATTTTTTTTAGATGGTTATCAAACCTTGGACGATGCTGTTACAGCATCGTCAAAAAGCGCAATAGTAATTGATACAATGACAATTGAAAGTATTGTCAAATAAAAAGGTTCAATATATAGCTGTATAATGATAATACTGGGTACCCTAACTCTATACATGTTTCAGAGATTAAAAAAATGATTTAACAATGTAAAAATGCAAAACTGAAACAAAAAAATAATGATTTGAGTGATTAATAATAACAATAATCTATTTATAAAGGTAATTACTTCCATCAGCTATATTAAAAGCTAAATAAAATATAGACAAGGTGAAGGACTTATCAATATTAATGATAAGAGATTATTGTAGCACTTGAAGTTCTTGTCTCTGAAGATATTCCCAATTCAGAATATATGGATTAGTAAGGACTTGAACCACTGAGAGATTTTCTCGTTCCCATGTTTACTATCGTAATGTTACATTTGTCAAAATCCTAGTAGCCATATGCAAATTAGATTATTTCCTCAAGCGACTCCCCAGTAAGTGGAAATTGCTATTGACAGAGTTGGAACAAGAAACATGATGGGGCATTCTGAATAACAATTGACGACTTGCATGATCAACAATCAATGGAAATCAAATAAACAGATTTCAAAGTGGCCTGTTGCAGTTGTTCACATATTTTAAATTAGCAAATTCTGGAAAGATGGTTACATGTTATGCCAAAGGCTTGTTTACACAATTTAAAGTTTGATTGTTTATTCATTTGGATGTTTCACTTTTTCAAAGAGTAGTTAAAAAGGGCTGCAGTCAGTTACTCTACTCACACTTTTTCTACATAAGCTGGTTTACCAAAAAACTGATAAACGCACTTGAATCAGAGATAGTGGAAGAATGGTTGTACACACAACTTCATGACCAGTCCCACAAATGATATGACTGGGCTGGGAATGAACCTTGTGTACTCAGATGTGAAATCCAGAACTCTACCATTGCACTGAGCTAGCAGTGAGTAAGAGTCAGCTATTGTCAGTATAACTATAAAACTTTTTAAAAGCTTAATTGAGCCAGAGCGCTACTTATCTACACCATTGTCATATTGTCTAAAACAGTGTCTGTCGAATTTTCGTTGTTCTGGCCACCAACTTATGATAGAAAAGGGTCGTCATATGGGTATTGACAGGGAATATAGATTCTGTCCATTGTGTCTATATAGAAATGTGTATAGTATCGAAAATGAGTTTCACTTTTTATTAGTCTGCCCTGTTTATAATCATATAAGAGACCAATATTTCATGAATAACTGGTTGGAATGTACTATATATAAGAACATTTATTTGTGCTCAATATGTCTGACACTAGGTAACAAGCTATTTTTGCATTGAGAAGATATATTGACGCTGCATATAAGTTATGGGAGAGTTTACTGTAACTGAAGGCAAACTCAAATAGTGTATATTTTTTGTGATACTGTTTCATTCGTTAATGTGCTACTAAATAATTTGATAACATCTGTCTTCGATAATATTTCAAATACATTTAACTAACGTTTACATGATTGACTATATGTCTATGAGTATTATTCTTTTTTGTTTTTACTCAACATTCTTACCATTTTTGTTGTTAATATTATATACCATGTCACTTCTTATGATTATTGCATGTATGTTTGTATTTTGGGCCGAAGGCCTTACATTACAATTAAACCTATTGTAATTGTCATTTTATGAATATAAATTAGTTCTTTTTTCTTTCACGACTAATTATAAACTGAGCAGCCCCCACTTATTTCTGTTAATGTAATTTGCAATTTCTTCAAATGAGTTTGTGAGATATATTACAATTCCCAGACCATCCACTTACTCATCCACAACTGATTAAATATGAAAACTGACATAAAAAAAACATGAACAATAATAAGAAGGTTAAACATCTGCAGGAACTCTCTTGTTTATGTACTTGGTTGATGGCTGTTACATCATGTTGAAGCAATGAAAATGTCAGGAAGGTATTGCTGTTAGTGTCTGTAATGATGCCAACCTCACAGACATGGTGTTGAATCTTAGCAGATATCTCAACAAGTACAGTTGATTGGTGTATAGCGGATTTTAGTGAGTAACGGATAGGTTAAAAGTTTTTTGCAAAATACTTTTATTTATGTTAAGATTTATAGTTTTCTATGAATTGAATACAAAAAGCCTATCATTGTTCAGTCGATTCATGTTTTTGTTGATGTGTGTCAATGTTTACAACTGTTTCTTTTCTCGAAAGCAAAACAAGGTCACGTTGTGTTCGCACCGTATTTGTGACAAAAGGAAAAGGGCAGACGTATGGTTTCTTGAATTTTGCATATTTTGTTTGGTAAACATAACTTTCATTGATGTAATATTCAAGTATAATGTGTCCTTTACAAAAGTAAGAATGCTCAGAAACCAAATTTATGCGTACCATATAAAATAAGCATGAAAGCTGCAACTCGTGATTTAGTGAATAACGGACATGTGCATGTTGACCCATATTCAGGAATGTGGGGATTGTCTCAAACTACATATACACTCAATTGAAGTTGTCCAAAACACAAGTGGTTAGCGTGTGACTTATAATGATATTAATAAGTAAAAAGCATCGTTTTGAATGAAAAATAATCAAATTATAACGAAAAATCGATTTCTCTGAAAACAATATTAGTCACTATTAATTATAACAAGGTATTCAACTCAAAATGACCCGAATATAGGATGCATAGCTTTGAGCAGCCATTACTTCATCAATTGTGCAGCGATTTCCATGAACTAGGTCTTATTAAACGCAGAAATGAATTTTCTTTCTGGAAATGTACATATCTTACAATATTATTTACAAATACTTGGTCAAATTTTAATAGATAATACGATACACATGTAATCCGATAAAGACCTAGGCGATCTGGTAATGGCTGAATCAGTGTACAATGACATTCGCGCTGTTTACAAATAATATTTGTCGGAAATTTAAAATCGCTGGCATGTTTCATAAAGAAAGACATTTGTCTTTCAAGGTTTAATGGTTTAATTACTGAATGCATGTTGTATACGTTGAAATGAGACTCAAAGTCCTTAGCTATCCGTTATACACCAATCGACTGTAATTGAAGGGTCTAAAAGCAGCCACGGTAATGAATTTTGAAACAGTTGCAGTCAGAGGGTTATAGTTGTGGATGAAAGATTGAAGAATCTGATGTTGGAATGATGATGACGATGGTGATGATAATAGTGATGGCGATGACAAAGATGATAATAAATAAGATGGTTATGATAATAGTGATGATGGTGATGATCAGGGAGTATGTGATGATGATGATAATAAATGGTGGTGATGATGCTTATGGTAGTGATGAAGATGACAAAGATGTTAGTTGAGGTGATGTAATTTGAGGGACCAATGAGTAAGCAAGTAATACACAAAGGAAATGTGATTTTTATCCAACTCAACTAATGCAGGTCAGGTTAATTGTCATTCTGGGACACAATTGTCTGCCCTTTGCATGCCAACAGATTAACCTTAAACCAGCATGTAATTGAAAACACTGATGAAGCATTCCTAGACCTGGCATGGTGAGCTCCATGTCAGAGTAATATTTATTACAATCAAGTAACCCCAGGACCCAGGTTCAATTCAACTAAATCAGGATTTGCTGTTTGACATTAAAATAACTCCTCCAGACAGTGTTTTATTAATATCATATTTTGGGATTAGTCTCACTGCTTATAGTAGTATAACTGCATGGTACTCTAGAGTACATGTATAATTAAACTCATTATATTACATTTGTGAATAGAAAACACTGTCTTATTAGTCTTAAAGGGGCCTTTTCACAGATTTTGGCATATTTTGAAGTTAGTCATTAAATGCTTTATAATGATAAATGTAAACATTGGATCTTAAAAATTCAAGTTAAAAATCAAGAATAAAATTTAAAAAAAGGAAAAAAAGTAGCCGGTACCAGGGCTCGAACCAGTGACCCTCGGAGTTGTGGAGTTATGCTGGAGTAAAAACGTATTAGCCCTCTCAGCTATTCCGCCAAGTGTACATGTGATAGGTATTTTATACGTTATATAAGCAATCTTCACAGTTTCGTGAATTTCAACGACAACAACAGAACTCTCCAAATTATTCAATCGTTTCGCGTTGCAACGCTTTATAATTTTTAGGTTTTCAAATCGTCAAAAGATACATATAATGGCTATATAAGACTATGGTAAATGTTCAGTAATACTGTTTCCTCACAAATATCATAACTAAAACGAAAATTTGCGAATCTGAAAAAACTTTTTTCAATTTTGTCAATTTACCAAACCGTGAAAAGATCCCTTTAAACCCCAGTGCATATTGCGGTATTTAAATATTTAATATGCACCCCACAGATCCCTTTTTTATTAATTCTGTCCCTCATTTTGCCTTCTTTAAAATCCACAATTGCAGATAAAGAAGAAATCAGAATAAATGCATATAATCCAGAACATTCACTGCCTATTCAGTCATTTAACAGCAATGCAGGCACTAAAGGTCAGAGTTGTCAAAACTATTGATCACTATCCACAATATAAGATTCTTTTGGAAATTAAAACATTGTGTAAAAGATGTATCTTCTGAAAGGTATTACAAACAACATAACACCATGACTTGTGGATTACAAACAACATAACACCATGACTTGTGGAAACTTTTTGAGCTTGAATAATACGAATTATGTAAACTGAAATTCAAAAATTATATGACAAAAAAAAAAATAATGTCAATAATACCCGAATTTAATCAATCTATACAATTAACACTCTTCTTATAATCTTAAATGATGAAAAATTATCGTACTGATGTATTTAAAATGTGCATGACCTTCACATCAAAGTGATGTCAAACAATTCGCAGCTGCAACATTTCGTTCGCATTGTGTTGTTTGTGTAGATAATATTTGTCGAACATTAAAAGGAACTATAGATACCTGATAGTATGTTAAAACTTATATTTTAACCCTTTCCCACTTAGATGTATTTTGACGTGTTTGTAGAATCTTAGAAAGTTATATTTAATTGAAGTCCTTTCTTACTAGATTCAAGTTTGAAAGGCATCATTTTCAACCCTTAGATACCGATGAGCAGCAAACAGCATGAAACCTGAACATACTGCGAGTAACTTGCATGCTGTTCAGGTTTTATGCTGGTTGCAAAAGCCATATTGACTTTGCTTCTTATGGAGGAAAGGGTAATACTTGCATGAAAAAATCAATAGCAAGGGAAGTAACCTATACAATTATTGGAAGCTTATTGTGCATACACAGTTATTTCCCTTGCTTACTAAATACAAACTGAACTACTCAGTCTGTGATCTAACTTGTTCAACTACTCCTATAATAAAAAAGATAGAAATCTTATCTCAGGGCTAATATACATGTTTAATGTTTTACTACATCTTCAAAGTACTGTTATTTCATTTCATCTACAAATCTATGCAATACATCAGACAAACAAATACAGGGAAGTAAGACCAAAAGATATTGAATATAACGATTAATATATTAAAATCCTATTAAAAGTGTATGAACAACTTTCACCAAAAAGACTGCCACCTGCTTACCATATCCTGAAATCCTACAATTTGTGTTACTGTGTTTGTCAAATCCATTTGTAGTTTTAATTTACCCCAAAACTCGACTATTCGAGTGCTTGACAGTATAACGTTAGCCATCATGAGGAAATTGTTCATATTCAATAATTGATTAGACTATCTTTCAAAAATTGGGGGGGGGGGGGGCGGGGTAGGGGGGTGAGAGGGTGATAATTTATTGGATGATGTTTAAAAAAAATATATATATAAAAAATTGGGGGGGGGTGGGGGGGGTAGGGGGGTGGTGGGGGGAGTGAGAGGGGGGTATAATGTGGGGTGTGGAGATTTATTACATGTTTAAAAAAAAATTGGGGGGGTTGAGGTTGGGGGGGGAGGGATTCTGGTAGGGGTGTGGGGTATTGTTTGGGTGGAATCCATTGTGGTATTCAGGTAACAGTTGTTTTGTCAAAGTAATAATAAAATGTGATCATAAATAAAGAAGTTATGGCAATTTAAGCAAAATGTTCAATTATCTAAGTGTAAAAGGGGCCATAATTACGTCAAAATGCTTGATACAGTGGTCTGCTCTTGTTTATAGGTTGGGGTCATGTTGGTAAACAAGTATGCAACATATAAAAGCAAAATGTCAAAGGATATAGGAAATATTTGGGGTAGTACGCAAACTTTAACATAGATTTATCAATAATATGCATATTCTAAGTATCAAAAGGGGCAATAATTATGACAAAATGCTTGATAGAGTTGTCTGCTCTTGTTTATAGGTTGGGGTGATGTTGGTAAACAAGTATGCAAAATATAAAAGCAATATGTCAAGGGACAATGAAAATAAATGGGGTAGTACGAAAACTTTAACATTTGCTGCATATTCTAAGTGGAAAAGGGACCATAATTATGACAAAATGCTTGATAGAGTTGTCTGCTCTTGTTTATATGTTGGGGTCATGTTGGTAAACAAGTATGCAAAATATGAAAGCCATATGTGAAGGGAGAAAGAAAATATTTGGGATAGTACGAAAACTTTAACATTTGCACGCAGACGCTAACGCAGACGCTAACGCCGGGGTGAGTAGGATAGCTCCACTATATATATTTCATATATAATAGTCGAGCTAAAAATTAATGCAAAATAAATAATAACATAATTTGATTAATATGTATACCTTATCAATTACCTTATTTGTTCAAGGTGTTATAAAACTGCCACAACATTTACAATTTCATAAAAGAGATACTGATCTTGAGTAAGCTTAGGTTACACACCACTGAAAGCCTTGAATATCTTTATGACTTTTTCTTATTAGGCCTTGTGCCCTTGTCTATATAAGTAGATACAATGAGATTAGCCTGTGTCTGTGTCAAACAAGGGAATCATATTGCTTGGACATTAAATTGCAATCATAATATCATCAAACACACAGCAGCAATAAAGCTACATCATTTCATTGTTTCATGTAAAAGTTAACAAAGTGGTTTGCTGACACTGTTTCTTTATGGTGCAAAATAACTCAATGCTTTATTTGCTCACTTTCATAGATTAATTTTTAACAAAAAAATAGCACAAGCTACCTATTAAAATATATTTATTTAAAATAAAAATTAAAAAATAATATTTCACAATGGTTTTTATTTTAAAGATTGAAGCTAACAGAAAATCTCACCTCTTGTTCACATCACTCTTGAACTCCATTTTTCTGTCAATACCAAACACACCATTAAGTTATGATAATTAATAAATTATTGCTACAAAATCACAACTCATGGAAAATTATATTTCCTGATTCTTTTCCAAATCCTGTTTACATCCATCCAAACATCATTGATATTGGTCAATATTCCTTGCCATGCACTTCATTGTTTCACCTTAATAAGGCAAACCTAGATCCCCTTGTTCCATTTCACTTGAAAAACTATCAATACTTATCAAGCTTTCCATGCAGATTTATGCAAACCACCAATCAACTCTTGTTCCACTGTTAGATCTTGGATACACTAGAGTTCATATTGCAGCTCCTTCATAGGCTGGCTGTGTTATGGCCATGAATTACAACCTTAATCAAAGGGAAAAAATAAATCAAGCCCTTGTTGGGGACACAATAATCCACCCAGTTCAAAGCAACAGCCCTTCTACATCAAACACTGGCCTGCTGGCCTATCAGCCCTTGTAATTGAGGATCCATAAATTGTGCACTTCTCACAACAACCTGTTGATATTAACTTCTTATTCAGCAATGGTCCCACACAATGCCCAGCAATCTGATATAGTCACTTGCAAACAAGTCCTGCAGATAATCCATGCAACAGTCCTCTGATGTACTGAGACAATCAAACATTCTACAGACTTCACAGAGTGTGCAAACCTATGCATAATATAGCAACCACTTCAAAAATTATATATTACCCTGCAAACCTTTTAAGACTTCATGTGTTCAATATTTTCAAGACTGCGCCAGTTTGCACAGCCAACAACTATCAGTCTGTCACAGACATAACACTGACCCAGTCTGAAGTATTACTATGCTGCCATGAACATTGCCACTATTATGAGTAGTACTTATGCAATTATTATTGACTAGTACCCTCCAGTGACCATCATTCTTCTATCATGCACAAGTTAAGATACCAGATTGATTTATTCATATTTTGTATCATAGTTGTAAGTATATATTTTATTAAATACAATTATAATAATATATTATGCTAAGAAAAATCACAACATGGGACAAAATCCAATATTTAATTAACTTACTAAAATTTATCATAAACTGTTATCATTACAACTATATTGATATTTATGAAACACTAATGAAAAAGCTACAATTTAACAGCCAGATATTATCAACAATCCCAATTTGATATAAGCATCTCTTAGAGAGGAAAGGGCTTAATGCATGAGAGTAAAGTGTTGTCCCACACTAGCCTGTGCGGTCTGCACAAGCTAGTCAGGTACATCAGCTATAACGGCAGTTTTCATTTAGACAAAGTCTCTTCTTAGCAAAAATCCAGTTTAAAAAGAAAGTGTCATTCCTGATGCAGATAACACAGGCTAATCTGAGACAACACTTTAAGCACATGCATTAAGCCTCATTTTCCCAGAGTGAGTCTCATATAATGATTATGTCATTGCTGAGGTAGGGATGAGCATTATATCCACTTCCATCCAAATTGTGCATTAAATATTTCATTTTAAAAATTAAATTAAGAACAGTGACACAGACACAATACATACACAAGAAAGTGATTTATAATCATCATTTAGTCCCATTAGCTGTAACACACTCAAAATCCATACTGCATACTCGCCATTTAATAAGAAATTTAAGTAATTAATTAACCACCAAATAAAATCAAAAACAGAAACAGAGCGAGACTGACCTATCATCACACTGCTTTATCATCAGTTTGCATCAGCTGTTTACATTAAGGAGACAGTTATGTATGAGGCAATGCACGTGGCTCTGTGGCTCTGGTGCCCTGGGCTCCTGTGCAGGGATTGGTCCCCACAGCTGTGCACTCGCCCAGGGGCCAACATGTGCCAATTAGGTGCAGTCAGACTCCAGTGAACAGCCTGGCAAATTGCAGCTAACTAACATCACTACTTAATGGCCATCAACAAATCAAAGCAATAAAAGCTGATGAATGAATGATTCACAAATTACACAGTGCAATTGTTGGGTTTTAACGAATTTTTTCCCTCTTGACTTCATGAACATTATCTAGTTTAAAAAAGCTGAATATAATTTTCCATATAGTTAAATCTCTAAAAGTAAAAAAAATTTACACATCCAACATAAACAAGAAACCGTCGGAGACGGGTGATGCCCCACAAAGTTTTTTTTGGTTACAATATTGCACTATATATTCAGATAAAAGGAAACGTCTTGAGTGCAGAGTAGTTGGGGGGACAATAATTTTTTATAGAAAATTTAAAAGGGCCATAACTCTGTGAAAAATCATCCGACCAGAACCCGCTGATAATATGCACATCTCCTCTTGGTAGTGAAGCTTCCCATAAAGTTTATTTGAATTCCGGTCATTAATTGCTGAGAAATAGCCCGGACAAAAATTGTGCACAGACGGACGGACACACACATGCACGGACAGACGAAGCGGCGACTATATGCTCCCCCCAAAATAAATTTAGGGGGAGCATAAAAACGTATCTAAAGGTATGAGTGTAAATACACACACAAAGATTTTAACCACAAGAAAAACAGGACCAGTGGAATTATCCAAAATGAATCTAGAAATTTTCCATAAATGCTCCAATCAAGGGTGAAGAGGTCTTAATATATTACACAAAAGTATGTAACTGAAACAAACAGTAATTAGTCAGAGAATACATCACCACAGTTCATTTGCTCCGTTCCTGTGACAATAAGTTACTTCAGCAATCTCAAATGGACATCAAATTATGGGGACAGCGTGTGGGGGGGGCCTGTAATTACCTCATTTCAGTGGTCAATCTGTCCCAGAGGCCGCAATAACAAATTGAATTGTGGGAAGCCCCAATATCTATAAGACTGAAGTAATTCCGCTTGTCAAAACCCAATAGCATGTCCTAGCCAGGATTACTGGTTGACATGTCACATGGTTTCCGTGAGAGGTTTCTGATACGTTCATTAATTTTGTGGGACAAGTGGTCCCTCACTTGCAAGGGATCCCTATGGAAACTGATTACAGAATTCCATGTCAGCGTATTTCCGTGGCAACACCAGCTAGCAAAGAAATAGCACTTTAACCTCTAATTTGTCACCAGCACAAAAATGTTCCAAAATATATTGAGCCAATTACTGTGGGAGTGAGTCATGACTGACAGGCTGTGACAAACCCCTACACAATTCTTAAATTGTTTCAAATTCTGAGCACGAAGAATCAGATTTGATGAAAAATTAAGACGTTTAATAAATGTGTAAGTGGATATAGAAGAAAGAGTTTCCTGACACTTGGGAGTCATTACTTTAAAATATTTCTTATACATTTTTCAGTGAAAAGAATAAAATAAAAATATGTAAATTTGTATTGAAGCAAAAATATGTTAAAACAATTGTAGAGTTTAAAGAAATCACATACTAAGTTTCAATGACATGCCTCCAAAGACAAATTTAATTTTATAATGTTTATCATCTATTTTGTTCTCTGCTAATTTAATACATTATTTATTTATTGTTTGTACTTGGAGGTCTGACCTTTTTATGCACTTAAAGTGTAGAAACACAGACACTATTTCTGCAAGATGAAATTACATGCAAATAAAAATATTAGCTGAGAAGCTATAAAAGCCATAAAGCAGTAAAGTGGTGTTTCTGAGATTGGCTCACATGGAATATTGCCCTTTATTGCCCAATATCTTCCGACACTATCATGGTTCTAAAGGCCTGTGCAAGTCTGGTCCAATCTTCATTCATTTAACCTTTATCACCCAACTCCCATAACTCTTCCAACCTCCTATGATCCCGGGGATTAATTCCGGATGATTCAGATGTGCTTGTTACTTGTTGGAGACAACACATACCACCACCACCAACCCATAAACTATGCATAATAACTGGCCGCTTGTCATATATTCTGTCCACCTAATGTCAGGCCTGGACAATGCATCTTGCTTCTTTCATGATGGCCCCAGATTTTCCCCACAAGTACAAATCCTCTTAGATCCCCAGCACCCTTGCTGGACCCTGTCTCAATTCTGGTTAGTGTTGAAAACATGGAAATTGACATCATAAACATCACTCTTAATTTCTCTGGTCATTTCCGAGTGAAAATTAATAGCCTAACTGAAGAGCTCCATAGCTGCAAGATATGAGACTGAAGTCACTAAGTGCAGCAAGCATGACACTGGGCAGATAACAATTAACTTGACCATCTCTGGAGATGTCAATGACTCAGTTCTGGGAGCACATTGCCCCCCTCCATACTCTGTCACAATCATCATTAGACCTCAGATAGATATGATAAACAATGGCATATTCTGTAGCTTAATGTCAAACTGATAATTTGATGGCTTTATTCTAAGTGACATTTTGGCTTTCAAAATGATGCCTTTCTTTTGCTACAAACTATTCAGCACAATGTATGCCTTCATTAATAGTGACAATTAAATTTATGTGTGACATTAATAAAGGTCTATAATACTTAAATTAGAAATTGCTATGTGTTGTTTACATCCTACAATGACAATTTAACCATTTACTTTAGCCGTAGTTAACCGCTTAATGTCATGATGGAACATCAATGAAAGCTCAATTTGATTAAGCGCCATTCAATGAAAGAACCATATTCATCGGGAATATTTGTCTAATTTGAAACTGTATTTACATTCTGTTACATTTGATATTTTATATTTCATGAATAATTAATACTCCTGATAGAAGTGTTTATTTAATTCATTGAACATCTATCAATAATGCACCTCTTGATAATCGCTTAATTGGCACTGAGCAATTAAACTGTCAAGCTCCCTATTATGGGAACAAACCCAGAGTAAGGGCAGCTATTGGCAGCTATTGTTGGAGCAATCGCCATTGTTTCAGTGATTGCTGAAGTTAAAAGACTCGTCAGAATGTCTGACAGAATGACACAAACATTATGAATAAATGAAACATGATAGTAATTCCCGTTATTTCTTACATTTGAAAATTACTTCCGCTCACCTACTAGGTGGGGGTTCCAAGGCCAAAATATACAATACAACAAATAATCTGAATTGGGGCATAGATTGTAACATCTAAAAGAGCAAATCTGAATGTTAAATAGTACATAAAATAATTAAAATATATAATCTCATTGATATTAATTTTATTCAGTTTTTCTGATGTTGGAATTCTCCCTGGAAAACTTTTTTTAATCAAAACTTTAAGCAAGCCTAAAGCATCAGCTATTATTTTTCTGGGAAACCCCATCATTTAGAAGGAGCCTTATTGAGGCCTATGTCAATCTCAAACTTTAACTCAATTCTTGAAGCCTGAGAGGATTGATTGCCTCATAGTGGTTTGTGAGAAGTGGCCACCTGTAATCTGATCTAGCCATTGACAGCCCTGTTAATGGTAAATCATGGTGAATCATATAGAATATTCTGATCTGATAACACTGTCAGTACCAATTATGGAGGAAAGTAATGAACAGTGTCCAGGCACCATTCTGCCCTTAAAATGAAGCAGAGCAAGAGTTACTGCAGCGTAACCTATAAAACACTTCAATTGTGAAAATATTGTTTAGTTTTTTTCATGTATTGTAAACATTTTCATAGATTCAACTTCAAACAATTCAGTTTGAAAAACAAAATACAGCAAACTTGCCTTATAAGTGATAGCATGATGGTTAAAAATGACATATCAAATTTTTCCTGTTAATGTGATGTTTACTCAATAATAATCTGATAAAAAAAAATTACAGCACCAGTTTCCAATCCTGTTTTGTAAAGATATTGTGTTTTACATAATGCTGTTTTAAACGGCAAGAACATTTCGGACATTTTCTTTCTTATCAAAGAACAGTTGCAAAAAATTTATTTAAATATACACAAAATGTACTAGCTTTCCTGCCATTAAAATCTCTGTCTATTTCTATGTGACCAATCCAAACAAACAACAAGGGCTGTTTGTAAAACATGCATGCCCCCCCATATGGGCTGTCAGTTGTAGTGGCAGCCATTGTGTGAATACGTTTTTTGTCACTGTGACCTTGCCCTTTGACCTAGTGACCAGAAAATTATTAGGGGTCATCTGCCAGTCATGAGCAATGTACCTATAAAGTTTCATGATCCTAGGCGTTAGCATTCTTGAGTTATCATCCAGAAACCATTTTACTATTTCGAGTCACTGTGACCTTGACCTTTGACCTAGTGACCTGAAAATCAATGGGGGTCATCTGCCAGTCATTATCAATGTACCTATGAAGTTTCATGATCCTAGGCGTAAGCATTCTTGAGTTATCATCCTGAAACCATTTTACTGTTTCGAGTCACTGTGACCTTGACCTTTGACCTAGTGACCTGAAAATCAATAGGGGTCATCTGCCAGTCATGAATAATGTTCCTTTGAAGTTTCATGATCCTAGGCTTTAGCATTCTTGAGTTATCATCCGGAAACCATTTTACTGTTTCGAGTCACTGTGACCTTGACCTTTGGCCTAGTGACCTGAAAATCAATAGGGGTCATTTGCGAGTCATGATCAATGTACCTATGAAGTTTCATGATCCTAGGCGTAAGCATTCTTGAGTTATCATCCGGAAACCATTTTAATATTTCGAGTCACTGTATCCTTGACCTTTGACCTAGTGACCTGAAAATCAAAAGGGGTTATCTGCCAGTCATGATCAATGTACCTATGACGTTTCATGATCCTAAGCGTAAGCATTCTTGAGTTATCATCCGGAAACCATTTGACTATTTTGAGTCACTAAGACCTTGACCTTTGACCTAGTGACCTGAAAATCAATAGGGGTCATCTGCCAGTCATGATCAATGTACCTTTGACGTTTCATGATCCTAGGTCTAAGCGTTCTTGAGTTATCATCCTGAAACCATCTGGTGGATGGACCGACCGACGGACCGACCGAGGGACCGACCAACATGTTCAAAACAATATACCCCCTTTTCTTCGAAGGGGGCCATATAATTATTTTCATACTATTTCCTAATTTATAAGCACCTATCCATATAAAACATATTATACCTTAAGAGCTTATTCCCTCTTATTAGTTAAATTTAAGTAAATATTTTTACAACACTATTAGAGCTCTCAAGGCTATCATGACACAATGCATCTTTTAACACCAATTTTACAGACACATGCTAGATTTGTTACCTGTAGAAGGAGGACAATGAAACAAGGGCGGAAGGAATGCGTAAGACCATTCAGCAGTAGTGGCACACTAATATCGTGTCACGTCTTTGAGACGGAGGGCAACCCAATAGAGTATGAGTAGATGCCATGATTAAGGCAAACAATATTACGCCAATGTTACAATATCCACTTAAGCCCAAACTAATGAAATCGGAATTTGAGACAAGTTCTTCATATTATGACTGGCTGTCGACTTCATTGTGAGTCTAGAGTGTTCAAATATTAAAACATTTCAAGACACAAATTAAAGAAAACAGCAGCCAGCCACAATACTGATTGAATTGTCATGATTTCCTGTGAAGAACACTCATGTCATTGTCAAGGGTGCTACAGACCTGTTAAGAATTAATTGTGAAACATCGCTAATATGTTGTGTTGTTTCATTGAAGTTTTTGTATGGATTTAATTGTAATTAAATGTGCAACAAAATGTTAAGTTTGAACAGTGTATATTTCAAAGACATATGCAGCTTAAAAAATTTCTTAAACCTTTACCATTCAGAGACGTATTAATTTACATGCTTGAAATCAAATTAAATTAAAGACCTCTCTTACTAGACTCATGTTGTAAAGGCTTTATTTCCAACCCGAAGATACTGATGAGCAGCAAACAGCATACAACCTGAACAGCCTGCGAGTTAGTCTACTCACTTGCTGTTATGGTTTTAGGTTGGTTGCAAAGCCATTTCCACTTTGCTTTTGAGTGGAAAAGGTTACAATCTGACATAATTCACTGACATTGAACATTGATTGAATTGCTTCTCAATCAGACAAGGGTATTCTAGAGAGATTTGAGGGTTTGATGTACAAGTTATTGCAAATGTTTATGTTTACAAAGCAGATAATCTAAAATTTACAACTTTCATAATTGAATATTAAAACATTGTTAAAATAGAAAGTTAACATTTTTTCTCACTAAAGTGCTAAGATTTATAGCCTATTAAAACCATAATTGTGTAACTTCATTTCAGCAGTAAATAATTGTATCCATCACTCATCACACTTTTTATCCGTTAAGCCACTTTCTTCCCTTTTTAAACGAAAGATTTATTTGAGACTTTGAAGAAAACAGTTATTTTCCTTTGTAATGCACCTAATTATGTCTGCATTTTGACAAATTGAGTAGAATAACAGCTTTTGTCACCTTTCATTTAAAGATAGCACAGGTAGTGTGCTATTTTCTTTAAGTCATAAATAACAAATCAGTCAAGTGAAACCTTTAAACATTTATTAGAATTTACAATTTATCATATTGACTCTTAACTTAACAAGAGCACAGCATAACGGGTGCCTCGCTCGGCTGCGGGTGCAGTTTTTAATAAATGAAAGCTTTTCAGAATTTATTTTTTTTAGGTCACAGTGACCTTGACCTTTGACCTAGTGGCCCCAAAATGGGTGTGGCATGTAGAACTCATCAAGTGCATCTGCATATGAAGTTTCAAAGTTTTAGGTTGAAGCACTTTGATTTTAGAGCCAATGTTCAAAACCTTGACAAAATGTGAAGTTTTGCAGATGGCGGACGACACGATGAGTTGGCTATGACAATACCTCGGGCTCCGAAAACAGCTGAGCTAATAAAATTAAAATGCTTGTATTCAGCAAAAGTATAAACACAGAAAAAATCCATTAACTAGTTAATACACCACATTGGAGAGCGACAGTTAGATGTTTCAGCCTGTGTAAGAAAATGCAGAAAAAACTTCAAAAGCACAGCTAGCAAATGAAGAGACGTTCTTAGCATTGTAGAGACAATGCAACACATCACATTCATACATAGATTGTAAAATAAATTTGATAATATTGAAAATTCTTATTAGGTTTCATGTAAACAATGCCAGGTATGACATGTACAGTGTGGACAGCAGCTTACCTTGCAAAGAACGAGGCCGCAGGTGAGGAGGCACTGAGTGGCGGAGGTGACATAGATGACACAGACGACAGTCTAGAGAGGGAGGGAGATGACGGGGGTGGTGACATCACGCGTCCGAACACTGGGGGTGGGGACTGGACCCTTGGAGGGGACTGCACACGAGACAGAGACTGCATGCTGCGTGCAGGGGACCCTGGGGCTGAGTGAGAGTGATGCAGGAAACTGTACTGCTGCTGCTGCTGCTGGTACTGAACATACTGCTGCAGCTGTGGTTGATGCTGCTGCTGATAGTGATTATAGCTCATCTGCTGCTGAGCAGGATTCATCATCGCCTGCTGTTGCTGCTGATGAAAAGGATAATGTCTATTGTGTAGCTGTTGTTGCTGATACAGCTGTGCATGCTGGGGCGGACTCATCAGTTGCTGCTGCTGCTGCTGCTGCTGCTGATGGTAAGCTTGCATAGGCAAGTGCTGCTGCATATATGGCGTGTTGATGAAGTGAGAGCCTGACATCTGGTAGGGGAGGGGTCGGCCACCCTGCCCCACCCCATCAGATACACCCTGGGGGTTCATCTCAAACCCTCTGTGACCAGCACCTCTATCCACTGATGAGGATCTAACTAGCACCTGAAATATACACAAATAAAAACCATGAAAATCAACATGTCTGCTGCAGATTTTTTTAGGGTTACTTCAAATTGTACTGCATTAAATTACAGTAGTTTAAACATCCATTCTCAAATTATACATTCTGGGCTTCACAATTTTCTTGAAATTTGGAAATTCCACACTTATTATTTACACTTCTCCAAAAACCAAAATAATGTAATGAACATCTTTAATTTTCAATGTTTCTACTACAGAGTATAACCCACTTAACCTTCTCTTCCTTCCAAAATTTCCTTTTGAATATTTTTATTTCAAAACTCTATTATGAAAAGTGTTCAAAATATTTAAATTTCAGTCATCATCCAGTACATAATGTAAGCCACAAAAAAGACTAAACATACCATCTGATGTGGCGAGTGACTTATGCAAAAGAAAGTTTATTGATGGAATGAAAATTACTTCCTATCATAAAAAACAACAACACTTAAAATGTTATAAAAGCACAATATTGTTCATCAGCAAATATGTGTAAGAAAAATTCCATGGGTGAGGCAAAAAATCAACTTAAGTGGTGAAACATTTTTTTATTGCTATTGATATGTCATAGATCTATGCTTGAGCAATAAATAATTCAGGCTTTTATGAAACATTTTAAATTATAAAGCTCTTTCTTTCTACACAGTATAAAATTGCAGAACATAAACGACTATTACTGTTCATTTGACAGTAACACATTCCTAACTAAACCAAAAGTGGCATGGATTATTTTGTCCATTCATTTTATTCTAAATGTATGTTTCACACAAAAATGAAATTTAAATAACAGACACTTATCATTCCATTGGGTATTTTAACTTGCACATGTTGAACAATTTATAATATAAATCTAAAACAGATCAATGTAAAGGATCCCGACCATTATATCACTCTAACTCGTATTTGCACAGCTTACGTTTGGATCATATACCAAGATTTCTGTAAGCACCTTTCAAAGCACATGAAAAAGACCGGCACTGTTTGAATTCCACAGGCCTCATTTCATAAGCTTGTATGTCAAAAGCCTTACAAACATCTCCCAGCATCTAAGCAACAATATGTGTAACCTTCCCATTTATACGTATACATATTCCCAAAATATGGCAGAAAAACTCCTACAACCAATAACAATCATAGACCACACATTTAACAAGTCCCTGGTTCCAGAAAACGCTGTTTTTCCTGACAATTTCCCATTTGAGCATTGTCTATCTCTGCCGTGCATATGGCCATAAACCATAAACGATCTAGAAATCGTACTAATTTGCCACAACAAGACCAGCATCTCTCCTGAATTAGGATATTTGTTTTTTGCCAATATTCAAGACTTGGAAATATCAGAGAACCTCTTTTTCCCTGGTGAGTACTTAAATCAAGGCAATCGTGCCCATATTGAAACATAACGCATGTAATAGCTAAAAAACATGCAAAAGGTTAAGCCATAGCAAATAACTTAGGTTATATCTGAAGACAAAAATTATTTTAAGTTATTAAAAAGTCGGATAATTCTTCTCATTTGATTAAAAAATACTCCTGAGAACATTTGAGAAAATTAGCCATCAACCTTTTAAAAAGTATAGATTTGCTTGCTTGAATACATTATAGTTCCTTTTAATTGCCTTGATCCTGTAATAATTACTACTGTTACATTCCACCTTGTTTTTTTGTTGTTATGGTTTTAACCCTTTACCACTTAGATACGTACTTTTATGCTTATGTAGTCCATTAGAAAGCTAAATTTGATTTAAGACCTTTCTTACTAGATTCAAGTTTTAAAGGCTTCATTTCCAACCCTTAGATACTGATGAGCAGCAAACAGTATAAAACCTGAACAGACTGGGAGTTACTCACAGGCTGTTCTGGTTTTATGCCATTTTCACTTTGCCTCTGATTGGGAAAGGGTTGAGGTTAACCAATACACTTTTATTTGATGTTAATACTTAAATAATCAAATGGCTATCTGAGAGAAATTTTCAATCCCTAAATAAATCAATGGTTAGGGTTATGAAACAGAATCAGGCCGAAGCAAGAGTACCCATTCCATATCCATGTCAATGATATACTGATGTGTAACCCCAAAAACTGAAATAAGAGTAAATGTCAAATTAATCAAGGATATTGAGACCTGTAACGCCCTGTTGCCTCCAGTGACCTACACACCCACAAATGCGACCACATCTCAATATTCTTAATGGATGGACATCTGAGGAATTTGAATGTGTATACACTTTTGTTTTTCATCCCCAATGCGAAATCCTGCAAGAATTCCTCAGATATTGGTACTGTCCCTAAATTATCTCAGATTATGACATCTTAGCAGACTGCATGTTTTTGTTATTCTCATGTTTGTATAATGTGACAGTATAGTTCAAGGTACTTAAGCCAACTCAAATGATCCAGATCCATGATCATTTCAACCCATATACTAGAAATCGGGCAAAAACCCGCATCACTGATATCAAATGCATTTTACTCGCATCTGCAAAAACAACTAAATATGAAATATTTTCAATTATTGCATTTAAGGAATTTCTAAGACTACATTTGCCCTCTAATGCATGATCTGTTAAGGGATGCACACTGTAAGATAGCTTGGATACCACTTTAGAGGATCATGCTTTATTTATAAACATTTTCTATAGTCTAGGATATTTATAAAGTGGTTCTTTCCATTTGGGACAAAATCATTGATCTGAGTTTAGCTCCATCTATCCTGCTAATGTACTCCCATTAATGGATAGGAAAGCGTATTTCCATCCATTTTCATGCACCAAAATACCGACATTTACACAAATATGCCTGTTTGAATATTCCCTCATCAAATGAACATTTTGTCTGAAGTTACCCGCCAGCACTAAAACCGCTCCTTAGAAAATGAAGAATCACATGTTAGTGTCGTCTTTAAGCATTATCACTCATAACCAGCCATGCTTTAAAAATGCATAAAACATGTAAGTTTTTGTCTGAAAGTACAAACATTAGCGGGCCTTAAATAAAACTTGGACAAAATTCCAATATTCCAGCGAGAGGAAAAGAAGCCTGGCGGAAAATTCTTTTATCACCAAAATGAATGCCTTCCTGTCCAAGAAAATCAAATGAGACGGGAAATGAAAATAGATCATTGGGATAGATGTGTTCTTATACAAAATTTACTGCCGTAGTAAAGAAATGAATGATTCAATTTGTATCGACTGTGTTGAATTACTAGCATTTCTCTGTGAATAAGTTGACTTGTGCTGGTTAATTCATTGAGGGTTTATGTGTTTTTGAAAGCTTGTAACCCAGCAACAGGGAAGTTTAGGTACAAGCCTAATATATAATAAGTTTGGAGAATCAATACATGGCCCCCCATGATTTTCTGAATTTTATCATCATACATGCACAGTTCAAATGATCAACAAAACACTCCCTCTGAGGCCTTTATTTGAAACATTTGCCTGAGGAATCTTACAAAACAAAGCTGACATGAATTATCAAGTTATGTTGAGAACTACATATTACAAACACAGAACTGAAAAAACGATGAAAAAGGATTCAACAGTTTCCATAGCAATCTTGAAACACTCACAGAACTTGCATGTACATGTCAATCATTTTAAAATCCAATTCAGTAATAGATTTCTGCACAAGCAAGTAGCACCAAAATCCAACACCTTTATGCCATGACATTCTTTCATGACTCTGACTTCTATGATATAATTAATAATACTGCATTATGGTATCAGCAACATGTAACCATGAACTGATAATACTTTTATTCTCTGCTCCCATTATACATGGTCAGATATGATGATAGACGGTCAGGCAGATGGAGTGGTTTATGGCCCCTAGACACCATAAACCACAGCTTCCTGACAGCTTGCCAGGGGAGACCACTCAGTGACCACTAAACCATCACATGACATTAAAGGTTGTCAACATTTTAATTATGCCATTATTTCAAGTATTGGATATGTAAACTTTCCACTGTTAATATTATTACATAAATTCATGTTTTTTGTTGCCTGATTTTTTTATAAATTTTATCATTTAGCAGGATTCCACATAAGCCTTTATAAATGAACAACATTACAATAACTGTGTGCTTAATGTATAACAGACATGATAAAACATTAACATCAAACATTATTTATATGCTTGTACTAAAATACAAAATGATTGTATATGACTTTATTGATCGTTATTGAACAAATAACTATGACATTCAACATTTATATTTTAAGCCCATTATCTGCTCCAGGACAAGAACACTGTAAGAGTGACTGCATTCAAGTAACAGGTTTATTGTCTGCAGCCAAGTCTCAGATTGCAGTGAAAGCCCAATGCTCATCAGGCAAGGGATCTCTTTGACCCTGGAAGACCCTAATGGACTGTCATAGATATGGAAACACTTGATAGTCTTGACAATTATGTTACTGGCAATACAACAGACATGAAGTGTCAGTACAACACCATTGCAGTGGCTCTGTATTATGTTTTTAAGGTCAGTCTCTGATACTTGCAACTTGTCCTAAACAGACATGAAAATATTATAGGATTTTGACCCAGTAGGAAACCTGGTACATGACAAGTACATACCAAAGCACTTGAACATGTTGATGCAAAATGCATATCCAGTATATACATATGTAAGTTTTCATATATATAATAAACGCAGTGTGGTTTCACTAATAGTATAACTGTTATAAACTTCAAACTATGAGAGCATTGATAAATTTTGTTAACATTATAGACAAATAATGACCAATGTTATACAACCAGGCGTTCAAAGTTCTCCCAGAACATTTTACCATTAAATAACATCAGAAAACCTGCAGCTGTAAAAAAGTTCTCATGCACTTGCATTATTCACATCCCAAGTCAATGTTGACAAATGTTTTATGAAGTATTGGATTTCTTGTTTTCTCTTAGCTGACAAGTTCTCTTCCTAAGATGGGGTTGATATTGTAAGATAATATACAATCAGCTACAACAACTAAAGCATGTAAAGATACAATTAATAAAAATACATTATGTATTAGAAGATTCTAAGAAATAAAATGAATGCATATCAGTTCTTTGTAAGAACGCGAACTTGTCACAAAATTTGCCAGTTGAAAAGATCTATTATACATCAATCTTGTATTAATATATTAATTTGTTGTAAAAATGAGAGCACAACAACAAAAGATACAATGAGAAAAAGAGCTATCTCCATAGTATGACAATTATGCCCCCAAGAACGCTTTGGTAAAAGTTATGAGCATTTTTCGAAACCTAAACGCATTTTTCAAAACCTAATAGGCACCCTAAGTTCAAGGTCAAGGTCAAAGGGGTCAAAATGTGTGTGCATATGGAAAGGCCTTATCCAAATACACATGCGTACCAAATATGAATGTTACATCTGAAGCGACATAGAAGTTATGAGCATTTTTCATAACCCAAACGCAAAGTGTGATGGACAGACAGACAGACAAACAGACAGTGCAATCACTATATGCCCTCCTTTGGGGGAATAAAAATGGCAGTCCAATGAAACCAGGTCTTCAACATTATAAAAGTATCTCAAACTAAGGTCAAATAATTAATGCACAATCTCAAGTACATCTGTCTGAGCTGGTAAGCTACCCTCACACTTTCACCATTATACCTCAATCCAAACTCAATTTATTGAATAGAAATTGTTTAGTTTTTAATTTTTTTAAACAGCGACCTTGACATTTAACCTTCTATTACCAAATGCAATCCCAAGCTAGGTCTAAATTCAAGCTTGCTATATCCAAAGTGTCTTCAAGTTATTGCCTAAGCACCACCTTTTAGAAAGCAGACCACATTAATTTGGCAAAGTCCGTATATTCAAGGAACATAATTTATTATGTGCTTCATGCTATTTAGATGGTTTACAAACTTGGTTGTGATTATATGCCCACAAACATTACCAATATGTTTGATGATGATTCAATGCTAACTATCAGAGATAGAGAGCAGACAACTTAAAATTGGCTACTTTTTTATCATTCAAAGACCATAATTCATAGGCGCTAAATGCAATCTGGCTGTTTATCGAACTTGGCAGAGATATTTCGCCTCTAAACAATATTACCAACTTTCATAATGCTCTGATTTTAACTGTTTGAGTTGTTTTCCTCGATACAGCTGGATCAAGGCTTTATAAAGAGTGAATTTGTGTGTGGATTTCATTTTCAACATGAGATGTGTTTGTCAGAAACACAATGCCCCCTACTGCGCCACTTTGATTTTTTTTTTTTAAATTATTTGGCAGGTACACATAATTATCTCCCTTTGAAGCTTATTACTTCCCTTGGATTTGTTTTTTTTACCTTTGACCTTGAAGGATGACCTTGACCTTTCACCACTCAAAACGTGCAAGAATTGACCAAGGTTAAAGTTTTGGGACACAATGAATGAACAAATGAATGACAGACAGGCCAAAAACAATATACCCTCCCACCCACCCCCCCCCCCAATGGGGGAAGCATAAAAAAGTAGAAATATTGCAAATATCAGTTGACAACGTAATATCAATGAGGCATCTAATGGTAGACCTGTTCCTGTTAACCCATAACCTGATAGTAAAACTTAAGTATCCATGTTAAAGTACTTGAAACACAGGTATGTGAATAGCAGCACTGAGACATTACAACACCAAATGTAAGAGTTTTGCAATTATTAATTGGCCAGGTGCTTTAAATGAGTGTGTATTTCAATGGATCACTAGCAATCAGTTAAACCATATGGTTTGCCAATTTGACTTTGACAAATGAGGCTGAACTTTGTTCAAAAGTCATATTGACATTTAAATTGAATTCAAAAACCTCAATGAAATTTACACCTGTATTTACAGACGGAACAAATGGAGAAATATCTTCAATTACATAAAGAAAACAAAATTGAAACACACAAAAAGCCTAACAAGGTAAATTCTTGTGGTTGCCCACATGGTGTGCTTAAATTTCAAGATGTTCTTTGATTTCATCTACAATTCAAATGCAATGTAAGCAAGAAGGTAAATTATGTTTCACTCAATACATTGTCCAGAAATTACAAAATTAATTTTGTGGCAGTTCATGTGGAAATTCTATACTACATAACAAAGCTATTGGCAATATACAGAATATGCATTAACTGATCCATTGTCCACTTTGACCTTATGCTTAAAATGAGCAACATTATCATTTAAGCCAATTTGTTTCAAACCCCATCATGCACAACAAAGAATGGACTGGACAAAAAAGCTTAAGTTATTTACATATTAAGAATATGCACAAAAAATAATAAAGTGTCCAATATGACCTTCACTTTGAAGCCACCTACAAAGTTTTCCAAGCCACACATTGTCTTGATATGATGATCATTGGTGCTCATTTGTTGTCAAATCCCATTATGCACCTACAGAGTGGACACAAACATACAAAACACTATAAGCCCTTCTGCAATTATCAGGGCTGGGGAAAAATAAACATTTACTCATCAAAACTTGTGGCTTTTGATTTTTGCCTACAATTCTTAAAATTTTACAATTCACTTAATTTACACAGAAAATTAGGAAAAGGACATGACCATACATTAAATTAGCATCATTTACCTCTAATTTAACACAGCTTACAGTCAAATCTCTGGCTCCTATGGACCACCACTAACCTCTGGCTACCAGTCATGTACCCATTTGTAATTTGATATAACCAACAAAAATTTCATTGATGAGGAACCTTAGCTTGTAAGAGCCACTATTGCCCAAAAGAGTCTCATGAAGCCACTAAAGAAGCCAAATCAGGGCAAAATAAGGAAGATCTGACATAAAACAATGGACCAAAATGAATAATATTATGAAACAAGGGCTGTTTGTAAAACATGTATGCCCCCCATATGGGCTGTCAGTTGTAGTGGCAGCCATTGTGTGAATACGTTTTTTGTCACTGTGACCTTGACCTTTGACCTAATGACCTGAAAATCAATAGGGGTCATCTGCCAGTCATGATCAATGTACCTATGAAGTTTCATGATCCTAGGCCTAATTATTCTTGAGCTATCATCAGAAAACCATTTTACTGTTTTGAGTCACTGTGACCTTGACCTTTGACCTAGTGAGCTGAAAATCAATAGGGGTCATCTGCCAGTCATGATCAATGTACCTATGAAGTTTCATGATCCTAGGCCTAATTAATCTTGAGCTATCATCAGAAAACCATTTTACTGTTTTGAGTCACTGTGACCTTGACCTTTGACCTAGTGAGCTGAAAATCAATAGGGATCATCTGCCAGTCATGATCAATGTACCTATGAAGTTTCATGATCCTAGGCGTAAGCATTCTCGAGTTATCATCCGGAAACAATTTTACTATTTCGAGTCACTGTGACCTTGACCTTTGACCTAGTGAGCTGAAAATCAATAGGGGTCATCTACGAGTCATGATC
Organism: Dreissena polymorpha; assembly: GCF_020536995.1. Classification (NCBI taxonomy): domain Eukaryota; kingdom Metazoa; phylum Mollusca; class Bivalvia; order Myida; family Dreissenidae; genus Dreissena; species Dreissena polymorpha. The sequence goes on from NC_068357.1 coordinate 42,174,683, forward strand.
AATGTACCTATGAAGTTTCATGATCCTAGGCCTAAGCATTCTTGAGTTATCATCCGGAAATCATATCACTATTTTGAGTCACTGTGACCTTGACCTATGACCTAGTGACCTGAAAATCAATAGGGGTCATTTGCGAGTCATGATCAATGTACCTATGAAATTTCATGATCTTAGGCCTAAGCGATCTTGAGTATCATCCGGAAACCATTCGGTGGACGGACCGATTGACGGACCGACATGTGCAAAACAATATACCCTCTCTTCTTCAAAGGGGGGCATAATAAAGAAAACAAATGGAGTCAACTAAGATTGATAGGTGAGAGAGTGAAATAAATAGCCATAAAAGTAGTAGAAACAAGGCTATAATCAAGCAATATGGTCCCCTACTGGCTCCACCATTATCAGAAATTCCACCATTTTCAGGGGAAAAAAATTAATTTTTCGGGTTGCCATAGCAACCAGAATTTTTGACGTAGGAACAAAATGAAATTAAGTGCATAATGTCCATATTGCCATCTATCCATGTTGCAAGTTTCATGAAACAAGAGGGCCTAAAAGGCCCAAAGTCGCTCACCTGAGATAACAAGATATTATTGGGACAAATCTTATGACCAAGTTTCACGAAGATCGGAAAATAAATGTGGCCTCTAGAGTGTTAACAAGGTTTTACTAAAGCCATATAAGGAAAAATGCCCCGCCCCCTGGCAGTCATGTTTTTCAACCAACCAGCATCATTTTTTAACTCATCCAAGATATAATTGGGATGAATCTTCTGACCAAGTTTCATGAAGATCGGACAGCAAATGTGGCCTCTAGAGTGTTAACAAGATTTTACTATAGCCATATAAGGAAAAATGCCCCGCCCCTTGGAAGCCATTTTTTTCAAGCAAACATAATTATTTTCGAACTCATCCAAGATAACATTGAGACCAAGCTTCTGATCAAATTTCATGAAGATTGGACAATAAATGTGGCCTCTAAAGTGTTAACAAGGTTTTACTATAGCCATATATAGCCATATAAGGAAAAATGCCCCACCCCTGGTGGCCATGTTTTTAAAGCAACCAAAACCATTTTCGAACTCATCCAAGATATCATTGGGACAAATCTTCTGACCAAGTTTCATGATGATCGGAAAATAAATGTGACCTCTAGAGTGTTAACAAGGTTTTACTATAGCCATATAAGAAAAATAGCCCTGCCCCTGTGGTGGCCATGTTTTTCAACCGACCGGCATCATTTTTCAACTCGTCCAAGATATTATTGGGATGAATCTTCTGATCGAGTTTCATGAAGATCGGACTATAAATGCGGCCTCTAGAGTGTTAACAAGATTTTACTATAGCCTTATATAGCCATATAAGGAACAAGATGTGTTTGTGAAACACAATGTCCCCCTATATGATGTTTGACCTTGAAGGATGACCTTGACCCCTATATGATGTTTGACCTTGAAGGATAACCTAGACCTTGACCCTTCACCACTCAAAATGTACAGCTCCAGTAGATACACATGCATTTCAAATATAAAATTGCTAGCTTCAATATTGCAGAAGTGACATTACATGAGCAATTTTGACCCATATATTTGACCTTGAAGGATGACCTTGAACTTTCACCACTCAAAATGTGCAGGTCCATGAGATACACATGCATGCCAAATATCAAGTTGCTATCTTCAATATTGCAAAAGTATTCCTAAAATAAGCCATTTGGGCCACATATATTTGACCTCTGACCTTGAAGGATGACCTTGACCTGGACCTTTCACCACTCAAAATGTGCAGCTCCATGAGATACACATGCATGCCAAATATAAAGTTGCTATCTTCAATATTGCAAAAGTACTCATAAAATGAGCGATTTTGGCCACATATATTTGACATCTGACCTTGAAGGATGACCTTGACCTTGACCTTTCACCACTCAAAATGTGCAGCTCCATGAGATACACATGCATGCTAAATATCAAGTTGCTATATTTAATATTGAAATACTGCAAAAGTGTACATTAAATGAGCATTTTTGACCCATATATTTGACCTTTGACCTTGAAGGATGACCTTGACCTTTCACCACTCAAAATGTGCAGCTCCATGAGATACATATGCATGCCAAATATCAAGTTGCTATCTTCAATATTGCAAAAGTTATTGCAAATGTTAAAGTTGGCGCAAACCAACCAACCAACCAACAGACCAACAGACAGGGCAAAAACAATATGTCCCCCACTACTATAGTGGGGGACATAAAAATGCCCCGCCCTTTGGCGGCCATGTTATTCAAACAAACGTAACCATTTTCGAACAATCCAAGATATCATTAAGACAAATCTTCTAACCATATTTCATCAAGATTGGACAATAAATGTGGCCTCTAGAGTGTTAACAAGGTTTTACTATAGCCATATAAGGAAAATTGCCCCGCCCCCTGGCGGCCATGTTTTTCAACCAACCGGCATCATTTTAGAACTCGTCCAAGATATTATTAGGATGGATCTTCTGACCAAGTTTCATGAAGATCAGACAATAAATGTGGCCTCTAGAGTGTTAACAAGATTTTACTATAGCCATATATAGCCATATAAGGAAAAATGCCCCTCCCCTTGGCAGCCATGTTTTTCAAGCAAACGTAACCATTTTTGAAATCATCCAAGATATCATTGAAACCAATCTTCTGACTAAGTTTCATGAAGATTGGACAATAAATTTGGCCTCTAGAGAGTGAACAAGGCAAATGTTGACGTCGCACAACAGACGACGGACAAAAGGCAATCACAAAAGCTCACCATGAGCACGTTGTGCTCAGGTGAGCTAAAAATATTATGAACCAGAGCTCCAGATAAGGTTTTGTGAAATTCTGAAATTACTACCAGATTTTCAAAAAGAATTCTTAACTCTGACATTTTATTCTTAACGTAACTACTAATGACCTTAAAATAACTAATAATGGTTATTTTCATGCAAAAAAAATCAAAATAAACATACTAGCAACTTTATTTATACGAGTTCAACAGTGTCTTTTCAGTATTATACAATTTTATTTTTCAAACACCTTCATATGCCCAAACTGTGTTCAGATTGCATGCCTTAGATGAATTTTTACATATTTCACAATTAAAACGGGTCTCCCCTTCAATCTTTTCAATGATTAGCCGCGGGACTTGTCCCTTCCACTCGTTCAATGTTTTTTGTGTTTAAGTTTGGACCCGTCGTGTCGCGTTTTTGTTTAGCTTTTTCGACTGTTTCGGCAACTGAACATACAACATCGTATAAGATCTTTTCTATAATGTCTTTCTAAACATTTATCTTCGGCTCACTTTGCGTACAATATATTAAAAGCGTGTTTTTGGACGCTTTGCAGTTTTTTAGGACGCTCTCTTGGCGCCGCCATTGTTTTTTGACAGATAGACTGTATACGCCGCTTTTTTTGGAAAAAGTGCGCTTTGTTAAACAAACCCGATAACCATTCTATATTAGCACCGCAAAGATCTTTAATACGCGAAAAGAACTCAATAAAAATCGATACGAACCGATGTAAAAATAATATTCGTAACTTGATTTTGTAATTCTTAATGGTACGACAAGATTTTAAAATAAATACGTAACGGACTTGAAAATAATTCGTAATTACGAAAATACGACCCTTATCTGGAGCTCTGAGAACTTTTAAAGTTATCGCAGGATCCAGAAAAGTGTGACAGACTCACAGACAGACTCACAGACAGACTCACAGACGCACAAAGCGCAAACCATAAGTCCTCTCTGGTGAAACTGTTAGGGGACAATAAACAAAAAAATAGGGATATGAATAAAGAGCAAATCAAAGGGTACAATTGAGAACCAAATAAATAACCCCATAAATGGCACAAGAAGTCAAAAAAAGAGAGAAATAAACTGCCAAATAAACTGCAAAAGGAGCGAGCAACTCTGAGGTATCAACATCTTATAATATAAATTATAGTACGTCTTTTGTACACTTCTTATTCATATAAAACTGACTAAATTTAAATACTAGATATTTCAAAATACGTAAAACTGCTCAGTGACATATTTGCAGGCACATTTCACACATATACCTGCAAAACTTATGAGGCAAAACCTCATAAAAAAGTTTTATGTGATAATTGCCTTATAAAGCTAAATGACATCGAGACGACAAGCCCGTTAAAACTTAACTTTACAAGTTCATACATTGGTGCAAGGTTCTTATACTAAAAATCAAATGAACATGACCAATTATTTAAATCAAGTTCAAAACACCAATTATATAATGTATTTCATCATGGTTTATGAACAACCTCACACCCTACTTAACATAGCCTGACAATTTGTGACAGAAAATCCCATTATTTTCTTTAATCCATGTGATTGCTTTTAAACAAACAATTCGTGGGAAATGAGAAAGGCATTTATAATTATGCACTAATTTTCTGTTCACATTATTATTATATGTGGAGTAATATGTTTTAATATAGACAAACCTTTTAAATTAAACAGTCTATAAAAAAGTGTTAGATTTATGGTAATTATCCTGTTACTACTTTGACCAAACTCGAATGTTTAATTTTTTATTTATACCAAATTACAGATAAAGTTAACAAAAGGGCCAATGAGTTTCGAACTCAATTAAGGATAGACTACCTCAAACTCGCTGCCATTAAAAGTCCACTATGTACCACACACAGCTCCAACAATTTAGGATAGACTACCTCAAACTGGCTGCCATAGTCCACTATGTACCACATACAGCTCCAACAATTAAGGATAGACTACCTCAAACTCGCTGCCATAGTCCAATATGTACCACATACAGCTCCAACAATTTAGGATAAGACTACCTCAAACTCGCTGCCATAGTCCACAATGTACCACACAGCTCCAACAATTAAGGATAGACTACCTCAAACTCACTGCCATAGTCCACTATGTACCATACACAGCTTCAACAATTTAGGATAGACTACCTCAAACTAGCTGCCATAGTCTACTATGTACCACATACAGCTCCAACAATTAAGGATAGACTACCTCAAACTCACTGCCATAGTCCACTATGTACCACACACAGCTCCAACAATTTAGGATAGACTACCTCAAACTGGCTGCCATAGTCCACTATGTACCACATACAGCTCCAACAATTAAGGATAGACTACCTCAAACTCGCTGCCATAGTCCACTATGTACCACATACAGCTCCAACAATTTAGGATAGACTACCTCAAACTCGCTGCCATAGTCCACTATGTACCACATACAGCTTGAACAATTAAGGATAGACTACCTCAAACTCACTGCCATAGTCCACTATGTACCACATACAGCTCGAACAATTAAGGATAGACTACCTCAAACTCACTGCCATAGTCCACTATGTACCACACACAGCTCCATCAATTTTGGATAGACTACCTCAAACTCACTGCCATAGTCCACTATGTACCACATAAAGCTCCAACAATTTAGGATAGACTACCTCAAACTCGCTGCCATAGTCCACAATGTACCACATACAGCTCCAACAATTTAGGATAGACTACCTCAATCTCGCTGCCATAGTCCACTATGTACCACACACAGCTCCATCAATTTGGATAGAATACCTCAAACTCACTTCCATAGTCCACAATGTACCACACACAGCTGCAACAATTTAGGATAGACTACCTCAAACTCGCTGCCATAGTCCACAATGTACCACTGTGATACAGCTCCATCAATTTAGGATGAATTACCTCAAACTCACTGCCATCCTCCACTATGTACCACATGCTCCAACAATTTAGGATAGACTACCTCAAACTCACTTCCATAGTCCACAATGTATCACATAAAACTCTTTTAATTTAGGATATGCTACCTCCAACTTACTGCCATAGTCCACTATGTACCACATTAAGCTCCACAAATTTAGGATAGACTACCTCATACTCACTTCCATAGTCCACAATGTACCACATAAAACTCCATTAATTTAGGATATGCTACCTCCAACTTTCTGCCATAGTCCACTATGTACAACGTTAAGCTCCAAAAATTAAGGATACACTACCTCAAAATCCTTACCTAAGTCCACTATGTACCACATAATTTAAAGCTCCAACAAGTTAGGATAAACTACCTCAAAATCATTGCCATAGTCCACTATGTACCACATAAAGCTCCAACAATTTAGGATAGACTACCTCAAAATTACTGCCATAGTCCACTTTTAGTGCCACTTTAAAGCTCCAACAATTAAGGATAGACTACCTCAAAATTACTGTCCTGTCAAGTAGAAGGACTAACTTACAACTCAGTGTATCCCATGATGTATGTTTCTGGTCAAGTCTACAGGTCTAACTGACAAGCCTCTAGGCTTTGCTCTACTTACACATGCCTCTTGAAGTTACCAAACAGGCCTGCTAATTACATGATAATTGTGATGACATTAATTTCTCTAAAACATCCTTCAAAACAGTGATTAATGTCATAAAGATGTCATAATTGTTCAAAACACACCAACTTGGTATGCCTTAAGGCGTTCATCCAAACTGCCTTTTACTTTCTCAGTCGAGTCTTTCAATAGCAAAGCATTGTGTTATTTCCAATAACAAAGTAATATAACAATATGTTTTCATTATTGTAAATTTATTTCATGGTTATATTGCCTCTATGGATTATATCATTTGAAACTAGTAATTTTGACATATGGTGTGCAATGTCAGCAAATGGCTTCTGAAAGATGGCGAACATCAACTTAGTAATATTCAACATTTTCACAACAGCTGGAAGCCTTTATAACCAGCCCTGGGGTTTTGGGATTTCATTTTCTAAAAGTAGAAAACATATTGCAAACAGATAGAAGTCAAGTCAGTCATCTTAATGCCAACCTGTTCCTGTTAACCCATAACCTATTATTAAAACTTCTCCAAGTTTAACACTGGAATGTGAATGAACAGCATTGATACAAAATAACACCACATGTAAGAAGATTTGTAATTATTAATTGGCTAGGTGCTTTAAATGATTGTGTATTGTAACTGATCACTAGCCTTTTCAATCTGTTATACCATATTGTTTGCAAATTTGACTTTGACAAATGATGCTGAACATTTGTCAAAAGAGGTATTGACATTTAAATTCAATCCACAACCATGAAATTTACACCTTTATTCACAGAGTGGACAAATAGAGGAAAATCTACAATAACTTATACAAGAAAACAAAATTGAAACACAAAATGACTAACAGGTTAAATTCTTTTGGTTGCCCACATTGAGCACTTAAATTTCAAAATGTTCATTGATGTCATCTACAAATCAATGCAACAAATATGAGAAGGTAATGTCAGGTACAATTATACTTAAATTTTTATACACTTACATTTAGACAGCAGCAATATTATAACAAATTTTATTATGCATGACACAGATATTATGAACAACCTCAAACCTTAATTGCCTTACAATCATGCTTACAGCATTTTCTTTAATCAGTGACATAGCTTTTAAACTGTATAATTTATTGATAATGAGTGAAAAATGCATTTATATACACTGATTTTCTTTTGAATTATTTCAGCATGTACATTTTTAAATCTTATACATAGCTTTAAAATGGATCAATTATTGGGCAATTTCTGAATTTCCCAGACCATTTTAGAAATCGGCAGAGATATCATTATAAAGAACAAAATGCCCTATGCAAAAATGTGACTTTTAGAGTGTTTATAAGGTTCACAAGTTTTTCTTAAATTTGGCCTAGTGACCAAGTTTTGTAATTACATTAGCTGATTTGCAAACTTGGGAAATATATCCTTCGGAAAAATATTTGGGCTAATTTCATAAATATTGGGCAAATTGTATTGCCTCTAGAGTGTTCACAATGTTGATGACAGACATCGCTGGACAGATAAATGACAAATGGCAACCACAAAAGCTCACCATGAGTGTATTATTCAGGCAAAAACTTCAAATTATTCAATATACATTTTAAAACAGCAAATATTCTTATCATTTACAGTGCATATCATTTTCACACTTACTAAGGCCACTCCAAATTGATATGTTGGTCTACGGATTTTTTTTGAAAAAAAGTTGAAGAGGCGAGCGAAGAGCAAAGAATAAAAAAAATCCCTTTTCAATAAAAAAATATCGATTATTAGAGATACAGGTTTAAACAGCTATTGTTTGCATTCAAATCAATTCTTATACAAAGAAAAGAATCTTTGTACAAACAAGCAATACTGTATCATACTTTTCAAATAAAAATGCACTAAAATTAGGTTTCAGTACTAATAAACTTTAAAATGTAGAACACAAGTTTAAAGCTAGTGTTTTCATATCAGGAATAGCATTACTTGTAAGTTTTTATTAAACATCTTCTAATGCGATTAGTAAAATAATGTTAATATTTTTAAATTGAATAACTCTTCCATGAAGATTCTGCGCTGTTATATGAATTTGCAGCCGTTAAAGCTTCCGATATGATTTCATGTTGGAACGATGCTACAGCAAATTGACATTAAAAGATATGAGGTCGATGTATATCAACCTCATATTCATAGGAGTAAGTTGCATATGACCTTTGACCACGAAATATAACCATATCATTGAAGTGAGGGACACATGTCTACCTACTGCTGCTTATATTTGTTCGAAGTTTTCAAAAGTGAAAGCTGTGAAAAGGTATGCCATGTTGCAAGCTGTGAAAAGGTATACCATGTTGCAATAGCACTTGAAGAGGGACAATCATCAAAATGATAATGACAGGCAGACGGACAAAGGCCATGAATATAATCCATTGTCGATACCTTATTTTAAAAGTGGCATTTCGATGACTATAACACTGTATTGTATTTTTCTGAAATAAATGTATACATTACATTAAGAACTTTTTTGATGTTTCTAAAATACACGGACCTAGCTTTAAAACATGTTCTGTCAACCATGTATTTTAATACTTCTAAAACATTGTCCCTGTGACTCTTTTAGAACCAGCCTTTAATGATTTTATGTTTATTTTTTTGTTCACTTAACATTGTGTTATAGGAAAAATTTGCCTACATATACGGAAATACCGTTCATACGCCCATTTAATAAAGAAAATGCATAAAAAACTTACGTCATGTTTTCCGGTGTTGTTAAATTGAACATGCTTCAACGGTATCTGCTGATAGTTGCATGTTCGAACGTGAACAAATACATTAAAATAAGTCACAGAACGAAGCAGAAGTGTTTATAATTATAAGGGTGGGCTACAGCAACTTTTCACCGCAATTTGTTAAAACGGTCACGCAGGAAGCCACTTTTCTGGTCTTCTTGATCGAATTTTTTAGCGACTACAGTTATCGATTAAAAAGGTTGCGAAACACTATATTTGGCATTCATATTCAGCGTCAAAATCGTTTCTGCGTGATTGCTTTTTTTCTTTTTTTCACAAATTAAAAAAAACACATGCGCTATGGTTACAGAAGGACACAAAAACGAGTGCGAGCGGTAATTTTTTTTATTTTTTTTCCATTTTGAAAAAATAGGTGCGGCAAATCCGACGACCAACACATCAATTTGGAGTGGCCTTATAATAGCCTATAATTTTGGTCTCTCAACCAAAGACCAAAAAATGAATATGACTGCAATGATTAGTGGGAAGGGTGGGGTAAATTAATTTACTGCCTATTGCTGTATCAATATCCCTGTTAATTGTCATATTGTCCTGATAAGCATCTTTTATATTATCCATTTCACAAACTTTTAAAGCCAGATCTTTTTTTCATCGAAAATACATCGTTTTGAGATCAATACAGTAATACTTTCTGACACCCAATTTTATGGGCATTTCAAAACCCAATCTCACTTATGTACACACTGTCGCGGACTGATGTTAGCAGACTGATGTTATCGAAGGCCTCACTTTTAACAGAAACAAACCACGTGAATCACATGGACATGCTTATAATGATATCATAAGATATCCAATATCAATTAAATCTCGCCATAAATTCTTCTGGCCATGGTTATCCATTTTTGGCACTCCTGTAGTTTTTTTTCATCCATCTGGAATTAAACTGAACACTTTGGTTCTGATTATAGATCATGTCCACTAAAAGCTTAAGTAATGATTATATTTTTTGAAATCTATACTAATTATAGTTTATAGAAGCTGAAAACTTTGGTTTTGATTATGAAAAACAGAAAACTTAGGTTCTGATATATATATATATATATATATATATATAAAATAGAAATTGAAAGTACTCAATCAGGTTTTAGATTATAGAAACTGAAAACCTAAGTACCGATTATTGATAATAGAAACTGAGAACTTTAAGAACTGATTTTAGGTCATATATTATTTTAATAAATGACCATCTGTTTATTTGTCACTACATGTCAATTTTTGTCCTTTAGAAGTCAAATTGTATTACCTTGTCATTATGATATTTTGAAAATGCGACGAAAACATAGATCATTAACAAACACATCACTAATATTTTGTTCATCAATTGCAAGGTCAACATTCTTTTATTTGTTTTTTCCCCAGCCGACTTATTTACCAGTGTACCATCCTATTTAGCATTTAATCAAAATTCAGCGACACTCCTAATGACATTATCTCAAGTCCAATCTTAATGTCAATGTAATAAGGCAACATTATTGGAAAGTTGACACTATACCCCCATTGAATTTTCCAACAACATTTTTACATACGCCAAAGAAATCTAGTCTATTCAGGCTAACAAAACGGCATGAAAACCTGTAATTTCTTATGAATTCATCACTGAATGTTACTGGACACAATGAACATGTTGACATTGTTGATAACTGACACCAATATACTGTAACAGCTTGCAGTAAATAACACTTAAAACAAGAGCAAAACAAACAATGCATCCCTGTTGACAATATTTTCACTGAACAAGATTATTTAAAAAAACTTTTTAGTCCTCATTTTAACCTAGAACCGCTAAAAATCATTAACATGTTATTTCTTGTTTGTCAATATCAGTTTATACATTGAATTCTCGGGATAAACAAGAAATATGGAATTGGTATATATTTTCTAAAACAAAAACATGAAATAAAAAAAAAGCTTTAGCAAAAATACTAAGATGTGATGGATACATTTATTAATCCTCATGACAATATATTAATGTAATTTTTTTAAAAATACACAGTCTCTCCAATTCGTTTAATTGATGTTTTAACCAATAAAAACGCCTGGAGAACTGATTCAACACCCCATCAATACTTGACCAATTGTTTTGCCTGTCAGTGTGTTAGTGAAATGTACAAATCCATAAAACTAGTTCCAGGAGATAGGTACCACTGAACACGGACAGCACAGTGTTAACTGAGCATCCCATCAGTACCAGGAGGATGGGAGTGTGTGGAAGTCCCAAGTAAATACTGTAATTAGATGGCCACTTAACAATCATGTATAGTTCGATCTGATTGATTAAACAAATGCATTTTTTAAATAAGTGAATGGATATGATCTAAAATTTATAATTGTACCAGCTATGCTCTTTTTTGAGTAAGTTATCTTAATACGATGAGTCTGACCAAAAATGTTGCTGCATGTTTTAAATTAAACAAACTTCTATATAACTTAGTAATTAGGGAAAATTGTGGCCTTTTTCTTTATCTGTATCATAATCTGTGACTGCAGAAAATTCTCAGAAACATGGCATGTTATATTCCAACAAGTTTTCTGTCCCACTACTTTTGAATCCATTCAACTATTATATTATACAAAATAATGTAATCAATTACATAAAATTAATAAATCTTTTAAAGGGACCTTTTCACGTTTTGGTAAATTAAGAAAATTAAAAGAAATTGTGTCAGATGAATACATTTTCTTTGTAGTTATGATATTTGTGAGTAAAACAGTAATACTGAACTTTTACCATGCTTGAAAATATACATAATATTCATCTTTTGATGATTTAAAAACACGAAAATTATGAGGCGTTGCAGTGCGAAACGATTGAATAATTTGGAGAGTTCTGTTGTTGTTGTTATATTTTGTGACACTACAAGGATTGCTTATATAAAGTATAAAATAAATCAATCATGAGCATGGATGGCCCAGTGGTATAAAAGTTAGACTTTTACTCCAGGGGTCTGTGGTTTGAGCCCAGTTGAGGGTAACTTTGTTTTCTTTCTTTACTTTTATTCTTGTTTTTTTACTGGAGCTTTTAAGATCCAATTTTTACATTTATCAATATAGAGCATTTAATGACAAACTTCAATACATGCCAAAATCTGTGAAAAGGCCACTTTTACATCCAGACTTGTGTAACTTAACCACTCATTTATACTCTGTGATATTAAAATCAAACTAACAGTGCATATGTATTAATGGGAATTTATATAAACGTAATGTTCATTATTTGGGGCCAATTAAACCTGAATCATATCTATGCTATTCCAGCCACAATAACCTCAGATTTCCATTAAGGCATTACTGTTCTTTTTCTTCAAAAACATCCATAAAAGTCAAACCTGCACTTAAAACATCAGAGAACCATAGTTCTATAACCCCAAATATAATTTATAGCAACCATCTAATGCAACCTATTACAAATTCTAATAGCACTCAAGAATTAGTTTTTTATGTGACCTGTTCAAACAACACACAGTCTATGATGTTTTCTTTGCACATGTCATGTAGATTGTCACAATAGGTGAGTTATGGCAATTTTTTTTGAGATGTGTAAACAATATATCAGCTAAATTATATCCAGCTTAGGCCACTATACCTTTGATTTATAATAAATTCTTAAATGTTGTCTCAGGCTTATAGTTAGTATACTATCCAATAATGAATAAACACTACATGAAATAGTTATGAAGTTTGAAGGTTAGCAGCAAAAGCTCATGCAAAATGTAAAAAGAACCATTTTAAAATTAGATGGGGCTAAATCCATTAGCAGCCGTTTTAAAATTAGATGGGGCTAAATCCATTAGCAGCCGTTTTGTATATTCATAAAAAACAGGTAAGTTTTAATATGATTGAATTTATGATTTGGAAACCCCTTTTTAATTGAAAAAACAACATTTATTTATTCATTAAAATTTCATTTCAAAGAAACTTATCATAATACTTGCATTGCAAATAATTTTAAACAAACAAATCTAATTAGAGGTCTAATGTTTTATGTTGTAAATACTTCAACATCTCGAAACAAAAATTATTGAGTTGTGTTTCCAACAAGGCATCTCTAATAAAGAAACATCAAATGAAGCACCTGCCTAATTGAAAAGATAACTTACCCGCTATAAGCTATACAATCGGGACATTCCTTAATCCATGAAACTTAATAGCTTATTGATCACTTACAAGAGTACTTCATAGTTCCCTACCCTATTATCTCAGGTTTACCACACTCATTATATTTTCTAAAATCGCTAATCTGTCTTTCTATTTTTATCACAATATGTCTATAATCCAAGATCAGTTAGATTTTATAAATCCGTTGCAATCTTTCTCAGCATGCAGTAAAATCAATCACTAATAAAATCCTTATGCAACAGAATTAAATTTCACTAAAACGTCAACATTATTAAATCCTAAAGTATCATTTATTCTGCAAACACTTCAAGTACCAATATTTTTCTCCTAACGTAAAAATCAATTTGACACTTTGAACCATTGCTTTCCTTTAACATACTGCTTCATAAATTTAGCTGCAAATATCGTTTTAAATAACAACCCATATCAGCGTAAAATAGAACGTCTGAAATCCTTAAATGCACCGCTCACAACTGCTCAACCCAATACCGAAGTTTGTGATCAGTTTACCTAGGACAGGCACGTTTTATATAAAAGCCCATCAAAGTAACCACTTGTCAACTGGCATGTTGAGCAAGCACTCTTCCCACTGTAGATTTGTTTGTCATCTAGAGATCAAACCAGTCAATGGGCCATCTCTAGATACACACCATCTTGTGGGACAAAACATGTTGGATACAAAAGTGGAACTTTCTCACAATACTGCAGATTTAATATTTCATTTTGTACATTTCAATGTCTGCTTTCAATAAATGCATGTGTTAACATAACAGGTGGTAACAGGTGTTGTATTTTTAACAATGGCGTAATAATTTTTTTACAATTTAAAAACTAGAAATGTTTTGCAATTTGCTCAGGTCTGGCCAAAACGCATTTCTTTCCTTGTACAACATTTTTAGTCAATTATTAAGCATAAATAAACAACTAATTTAAATTGTGTATTGCAAAAAAAGCGATACAAATAAATGCTGTCTTTCGATAAAAAAATTAAGCATACTGTCTATTTTAACATGATGCTTGCTTATCTTCAAATTAAGACAAGGAACAAATTAAGCATAGTAAAAGTCCTCCAAAACAAGGCCAACAATAATAGCCCCAATCCTAAGGACAATAAAATGTAGTTCTCATCAAAGTGCAGAAATATTAATCAATTACCATTACCATAAATATGATTTGTGCATAATCCTTTTAAATTGGCCAACCTTTTCATGCTATTCAACTAAAACAGTGATCCACATTTTGAAGTATTTTAAAGACTTTTTTTTTAAGTTTAAATGTTTCATATCAAATTGCTGTCTTTTTTATCAAGGTGGTATTTTAGTGTTATTTAACTGCCTGCAATGAAGATCACTATTTTATGTCATTTAATCCTCAACTGCATGTTAAGTACCAGAAAAAATGTTTTATAGTTAGATGAATCAATAAATAACAGGATACCATCAAGCATTAACATTATAATTGCAACTGCATACATAGAGTAAGTTGAAAAAAAGATGATTGATAATATCAAGAAAATAACATATATTAAAATCACACTTATTCTGCACAGATTTGTGCACAATATTTAAACTCATTTAATGGATTGTCATAACATCGTTTCCTAACTGCTCTGATTAATTCTGTATTATAATCATAAATGGTAATAATTCTTATCAGATTTTAAATAAATTTTATGGTAATGCTATCATCATTTCTGTATAATTATTTTAAAATGTGTTTCTTATTTATGTGCTGTTAATTTGTATTTTTGAAAAAAGCACCTAAATCATATGAAACATGGAATTGGTCTATTGATAAGTTAAACCTTGACCTTTGATCCCTAAGTGTGACCTTGACCTTTGAATAAGGGAAACAAGTAATTCACTCCACATTTTGTCTCATGATAGATTGCATTTGTGGAATTTTATTTCAAAATTGATCAATATATAAATGAAGGCTAAGAGAGGTATATTAAATCTGTTTTATTGCCAATTAAACTTTACTTTTGACCTCTATGTGTGATAATGACCTTTGAGGTACTGATACGGTTATTGCATACGTCAGGTAAGCTTATGATGGTTTACATTTGAGCACAATTACTTTAAAATTCAATTATATATATGGCAAAGTTATGGCTGAGACAACAAGTAAAAGCTGTTTTATAACCAAATTTGACATTTGACCTTTTGTGTGACCTTGACGTTTATAGCAGAGATGTTATCGGGTGTTATTCTTTCTAAGCTGGTGGACATTTGTAGCAAAGTATTTCAAAATCCATGAAACGTATGGCTAAGACAGGCAGTTCACATGCACAGACGTACAACTGCTATCTGCCACCTTCATGTTTCAAATATAATAAAATTTGATTTAGTAAGAGTAAGTAAAAGTATATCTATATTACTTGTAATTCCAAATTAACAAGGAGTAGCTTGTATGTAAAAAGCTCATGAAGTTTAAGTCTGCCCCATAGCTGTCACACAATATTACAGGCCAACATGATATGTGGTCACCATGGTGATGATTGCAGCAACATATGTAGCAACACATGCATCTGTCAACACACTCTCCCAACAGAACTACAACACCACTCAAGCACTTTGGTTCATGTTTGTTATGACATATCAAATTTCAAACAAGCCACCTTAATGTTGTCTTTTTTTATTTTTTATTTTTCCCCCATATTTTTTATTTACCATAAAACAAAAATGAATGTTAACGCAGTTCCTTACCTCATTGTTTCAATTTAAATACCTGGTGATCGTTTCACGTTGATACAATTCAATCTTGGCTGCTAAATTCCCCAAAAATTCATAACATAATAGTAAATTATTATTGCGACAATTTTTTTCATTCCAGAATACTACATCCTATTATCTATCAAGCAGAAAGGGCTGATGTAAAAACAACTAAAAGCCAGTCCCAGTAGGTATGAACAGAGCTACAAGCAACATTTGAACAAATGTCAAAATATTGAATAAAATAGGCAAAAAAGTATTTTTTTGAGTTTGTGCACTTCCTTATCGTCATTGTTTGTTGGGACAGTTCGAGGTAATGAAATCATTGGTAGAGGCAGATAATAGGAACAAGGTCTTTTTCCTGGGTTACAGTAGGTGTGAACATGGTCTTTTGGGTGTTTTGGGTGTCAATG
The DNA here is from genome assembly GCF_020536995.1 of Dreissena polymorpha. Classification (NCBI taxonomy): domain Eukaryota; kingdom Metazoa; phylum Mollusca; class Bivalvia; order Myida; family Dreissenidae; genus Dreissena; species Dreissena polymorpha. Next base: position 42,191,093 of record NC_068357.1, read on the forward strand.
ACAGCTGTCATTGAGCAATTTGTACCACAAGTGTTGCGTAATATGAGACACATTTTAGCATTTGAGTCATTTCAGATTGTTAAAATAAGCAAATGCAGCTCAGTTTGCATAAATATTGAATTTTAACACTGTTGTATTGAACATTCACTTGACATTGTCTGAACAACATCACAGAAATATGTCTTTTTATGATAACTTGAAATTGTCAATCCCAATGACAAACAACAACCCTCCCTGGCCTCGAGAGAAAAGTTATACAAAACTGTTAAATAAATATCATGCCAATATCAATATCCATGCCCCTTGTCAGAAAAATGCTTCCTTCTTTCAATACAACTAGAGCTTTGTCACAGACATGACGAATACCCCCACATGCCGCATTGACACAGATTATTTTGCATGTTGTCTTAAAAAAAAACAGCGGACACCATGCTAATTGTTTAAAAAGTGACCCCGTGACCTAGTTTATGACCCGGCATGGCCCATGTTCAAACTTCACCTACACATCATCTCGATACAACTTCTGACCAAGCGTGGTGAAGATCGGATGTAAACTACTTGAATAAGAGAGCGGACACCAAGCTGAATGTTAAACAAGAGGGCCAAGATGGCCCTAGTTTGCTCACCTGAGAGGAGTCGGTTCATTCAATCTTTACCTAATGTCAAACTTGACCTAGATATTGACCAGACAAGCATCCTGGTTAAGTTTCATCATTATTGAACCAAAACTCTGGCGTAGGGAGTGTTTTTGTTTTTGTAAGATTTCAAATGGTGACCTATATTTTGAGTTGACCCCCCTTACCAAACATCAAACTTTGCTTACAAGGATTTTGTATAATATAATGAAAATTTGGAAAATCTAAGGGCAATAATTATCGCATGAATTATATGATTTTGCTCATCATCAAACTCGACTGAGATCTTTCAGCAACTTTGATAATAAACAATGCTTGAGAAATGTGAATGCTAGAGTGTTTACAAACTAAATATGGACGGACGGACAGCGGACAAAGACCAATCCTAAAACCTCACCTGAGCAATCAGGTGAGCTAAAAAGTGTGTTTCACCGATCTGAGCCATTTTCCAACTTGTCCAAGAAATCAATAAAACCAATGTATTGACTAAGTTTCACGATGATTAGGCAAAATATGTGACTTCTATAGTGTTCGATCACAAGGTTTCTCTATATAGTTACATACAAAAAACTGACCCACCCCCCTGGCAGCCATGTTTATTTACCCATCAAGACCATTTGCAAACTCATCTGAGATATATATCAAACCAATCTTTTCACCAAGTTTCATGATGTTTGGGCAAAAAATGTGACTTCTAGAGTGTTCACAAGCTTTTTTTTACTATATAAATATTAGAAAACTGCCCCCCCCCCCCCCGGCAGCCATGTTATTCAACTGACCGGAACCATTTTCCAACTCAACTCTTGTATCAAGGAAACAAATGTTCTGACCAAATTTCATAAAAATTGGACAAAAAATGTGACTTCTAGAGTGTTTTTATTATATACATATAGAGAAAAATGCCCCGCCCACTGGCAGCCATGTTTTTTCACTGATCTGGACCATTTTCAAACTCGTCCGACATATCAATAAAACAAATGTTTTGATCAACTTTCATGATGATTGGGCCAAAATTGTGACTTCAAGAGTGTTTACAAGGTTTCTCTATAGCCATATAAGGAAAACTGCCCCGCCCACTGGCTGCCATGTTTTTCAACGGACCGGCACCACTTTTGAACTCAACTAACATAGCATTAAGACAGACATTTAGACAAAGTTACATGAATATTGGGCATTAAATGTGACTTCTACGGTGTTTACAAGTTTTTTTGTTGTTTTTTTACCTAGTGACCTAGTTTTTGACCCAGCATGACCCAGTTTCGAACTCGATCGAGATATCATTGGGACAAATCTTCTGACCAAGTTTCATGAAGATCGGACAATAAATGTGGCCTCTAGAGTATTTACGAACAAATGTGGACTGACGGACGGACGACGGACGGAGGACGGACAAAGACAGGTCAAAAAGCTCACCTGAGCAATAAGGTGAGCTAAAAAAACATCCAACCTCGAATAACAATTAACACATAAATGACACTGTATTATTATGAAAACATTAATAATCAAAGGGGAGTAACTACTGTAAACTTAAATGCAATATTTAGAAGTAAGAAGAGTTGTCTCGCATGTTACATGACCTTAATTCATGATTGTTTAAAAGCCTTTTTACTATATAAATATAAGGAAAACTGCCTCGTCCCCCTGGCAACCATGTTTTTCAACGGACCAGAACCATTTTCAAACCTAACTCACGTATCTAGGAAACAAAAGCTCTGACAAAATTTCATGAAAATTGGGCCAAAAATGTGACTTCTAGAGTGTTCCCATGTTTTCACTATATACATATAGAGAAAAATGCCCCGCCCACTGGCAGCCATGTTTTTTAACCGATCTGGACCATTTTCGAACTTGTCTGAGAAATCAATAAAACCTATGTTTTAACCAACTTTCATGATGATTGGGCAAAAATTGTGACTTCCAGAGTGTTTACAAGGTTTCTCTATAGCCAAATAAGGAAAACTGCCCCGCCCACTGGCAGCCATGTTTTTCAATGGACCGAAACCACTTTTGAACTCAACCAACATATCATTAAGACAAACATTTTGATAAAGTTACATGAAGATTGGGCATAAAATGTGACTTCTACAGTGTTTACAAGTTTGTTCTTTTTTTTACCTAGTGACCTAGTTTTTGACCCAGCATGACCCAGTGTCGAACTCAAACGAGTTTTCATAAGGACAAATCTTCTGACCAAGTTTCATGAAAATCGGAAAATAAATGTGGCCTCTAGAGTGTTTACAAACAAATGTGGACGGACGACGGACGGACGGACGACGGACAAAGACCGGTCACAACAGCTCACCTGAGCAATCAGGTGAGCTAAAAACGCACTAAGTGACCCCGTGACCTAGTTTTTGGCCCAACAGCCCATGTTCAAACTTGGCCTAGAGATCATGTAGATAAAACTTGTGACAAAGTTTGGTGAAGATTGGATGAAAACTACTTGAATTAGAGAGCGGACAACATGGTGAGGTTTAAAACGCACTATTAATTTAAGTGACCCCGTGACCTAGTTTTTGACCCGGCACGACCCATATTCAAACTTGACATAGACATTATGTTATCTGCTCTCTAATACTTTTTTTTATTAATTTATCTCAATTAAAATAACTTCTGAGAATTGTAATTATATCAGTAAAACATTTATGACAGTAAGAGATTTGAAAATAGTCTTGTTCATTAATTGTGAAAGGAGCACGTCGTCATATGAATATGTTTTGTTATTATTGTAATTATTATTCACAGTTTCTTTTTTTTATTTGAGGAATTAAAAATCCAATTCAACATCAAATTTTGAAGTCAAATCAATTTATGAAATGCAATTGCACACCATTTCTCATAATTAAAGCCTTTAATGACAAACTTAAAGAAAAAGAAATTTCTGTGAACAAGCCGTTTCAAGTTGAAATTTTAAATATATGGAATAGTGGTTACATTTATGGGCAAGTTGTATATCTTATGCTTTAGAAAAAATTGTACTTGAACATTCTACACACTTTTGGTGAATATAGGCATTTTTTTATTTACATACCACATGCTGAACTGTGTTTTCATTTCATTTTTTGCCTCAATGCTATCCAATGATTTTTGTTATATTTTGAAAATTAACACATAGACCACCCAAGAAAAACTTCAAGATTTTTGCCAATTTCTCTTGGGCTTACTTTCCTCTTTGGCCTCATGCACTTGATGATTGTGTTGATCTCATGTAACAACATCAAGCTTCATTTACTTAATCCATGAATATTTAATATTTTGTTCTTTAAAAAAAATCATTCTTCTCTTGGTTAATCAAGGATTTGGTAGCTATGCAGTGGAATTTATTTCATGCTAACAATGGAAACAAATGAACATTATCGATGTCACATTTGTAGTATTGAATCTGATAGAAGTGATCCATATGATCCAAATGAATAAGTTTATATTTCATTACTTAAAAGAATGTAGAGGATGGTATTTCGTGTAATATCAATATTGTTTCATCCATAAAAAAATTCAGTTAGGCAAATATAGCAAGTATCTATGGATTACTTGACTTTTGTATAAATAATTTAACACATACACACAAAATTTCACATTTTACAGATCAAATATTGTACTAAAAATACTTGGCCTAATATTTACCCTGGGTACAAAGACATCATGACCGAAGAGCTCTGAATCGATTATCATTAGGTCTTTACCAATCAAAAAGGTCCATGCATACTTTGCAAATATTTGTGTAAATTTGTAACAAAATTTAAAGTAAACTTGATTCACCTTATAAATTTATGGGGTCATTCTATGGTATAAGGCACAAGAACATTCTGTTATGGCAAGTTTTTACTCCATGCCCTTCCAGTTATTTGGTACATAATAATAAATTTACATGTTGTTTGACAGTGAACAGAAATTTACACGTACTTACAGACTGTATTTACATCTTCTTGGCCATACTTACCAGGTTAATTAAGATATTTATCTCTCTCATTTCAGTATATTTATTCTTTTTACACAAATCAAATCAATAAAACTAAACTTAAATATGAACTAGAAAGAGACACATCTTTTCGATCTAACATTTTTAGTCAACTATTTAATATAAGTATTAGTAAAAAATCTTATAAATCCTATCGATATGTTACAAACTATATTTTGTTTTTAACATTCAATAGGAAACCAAACATCCCATTGTATGAACTTTGCTAATTAAAACTATTAATGGTCAGAATGCAATAATCACCTGTGTCTGAGTTTAACATGAACAAAAACATGTTTTGATATTACTCCATGATTAACCCATTTATACCTAGCGTTTAGAAAAAAGGCCTTGGCAAACAGGGTAGACCCAGATGAAACACCGCATAATGCGGCGTCTCATCAGGGTCTGCGCTTTTTGCTTAAAGGAATTTCTGTAAGAAATATTCTAAATATAGAAATAACAAGGGCTGTTTGTAAAACATGCATGCCCCCCATATGGGCTGTCAGTTGTAGTGGCAGCCATTGTTTGAATATGTTTGTTGTCACTGTGACCTTGACCTTTGACCTAGTGACCTGAAAATCAATAGGGGTCATCTGCCAGTCATGATCAATGTACCTATGAAGTTTCATGATCATAGGCCTAATTATTCTTGAGTTATCATCAGGAAACCATTTTACTGTGTTGAGTCACTGTGACCTTGACCTTTGACCTAGTGACCTGAACATCAATAGGGGTCATTTGCAAGTCATAATAAATGTACCTATGAAGTTTCATGATCCTAGGCGTAAGCGTTCTTGAGTTATCATCCGTAAACCATTTTTCTGTTTCCAGTCACTGTGACCTAGTGACCTGAAAATCAATAGGGGTCATCTGCGAGTCATGAGAAATGTACCTATGAAGTTTCATGATCCTAGGCATAAGCATTCTTGAGTAATCATCCGGAAACCATTTTTCTGTTTCGAGTCATTGTGACCTTGACCTTTGACTTAAGTGACCTGAAAATCAATAGGGGTCATCTGCCAGTCATGATCAATGTACCTATGAAGTTTCATGATCCTAGACGTAAGCGTTCTTGAGTTATCATCCAGAAACCGTTTTACTATTTCGAGTCACTGTGACCTTGACCTTTGACCTAGTGACCTCAAAATCAATAGGGGTCATCTGCCAGTCATGAGCAATGTACCTGTGAAGTTTCATGATCCTAGGCCTAAGCGTTCTTGAGTTATCATCCGGAAACCATCTGGTGGACCGACGGACCACCCTACCGACCTACCGACATGTGCAAAACAAAATAACCCCTCTTCTTCGAAGAGGGGCATAAATATACTAGAAATCCCTTATTTTGGAAATAAATTGATACAATTTAGAAGGATGGAAGAGTCCACTAGGCATAAATGGGTTAAAATATTCTCCCCATCAAATGGCAGCAACTGAAGCAAGCCTACAATTTCCATTCCAAACCTGAGCACTGATCAAAATCTCCCTAATAGGGACGCACCAGGGTATGTTAATTAACTTGGACAATCAGCCAAGCATGGCTGTTGTGGTTGATGAAATTGAGAGATAAATATAATTTCCCTTAATTATTCCCAAATTGATACTTGCTTTGTTATTTTTTTAACTTATGGCAGGGCTAAGCATTATGGCTAAGCTAATGGTATCATAATAGGCCAGTAAGTGACAATGCGTTAGGTTGAAAATCAGCACGAGCATCTTATTGTTCGAATTTGACCCATCAAATGGTTGAGCCATAGATGTCAGGTAACGAGTGGGATAGTTATTAGTTTTAACAAAATGTTGAAGAGGGTGTATGATTTCATATAAAGATAGTGTGAAATGGCCTTCTGGACTTTTCTTCATGCTTTTATGAATATTATTTTCAGATCACAGCAGCCAAATGGATGTAACAAAGGACTCTGAACTGTTACTACAGGCTGCCCAGTAAGCACTGTGGTTTGTAAACGCGCTTATCACCGACGCAACTTGGTTTCAATCCTCGTTCCTGAAGCATTTGAGCTTGGTTAGTGGTCACAATACCAGAGATGTGAGGTTCCCTCCGGTAACTTTGGCTTCCCCCACAGCATAAGACCATACCAAAATTAACTAGAGCTTTGTCACAGACGTGACGAATACCCCCACATGCCGCATTGACACAGAATATTTTGCATGTTGTCTTCAAAAAACCAGCGGACACCATGCTCAATTTTTTAAATGCACTAAGTGACCCCGTGACCTAGTTTTTGAACCGGCATGGCCTATGTTCGAACTTGACATACACATCATCTAGATACAACTTCTGACCCAGTGTGGTGTAGATCGGATGTAAACTACTTGAATTAGAGAACGGACACCATGCGCAATGTTTAAAACGCACTAAGTGACCCTGTGACCTAGTTTTTGACCTGCCATGACCAATGTTCGAACTTGGCCTAGACATCATCTAGATACAACTTCTGACCAAGTTTGGTGAAGATCGGATGAAAACTACTTGACTTAGAGAGCGGACAACATGCTCAATGTTTAAAACGCTCTAAGTGACCCTGTGACCTAGTTTTTAACCCGGCATGACCCATATTGAACTTGGCCTGGACATCATCTAGATACAACTTCTGACCAAGTTTGGTGAAGATCGGATGTAAACTACTTGAATAAGAGAGCGGACAACATGCTCAATGTTTAAAATGCACTAAGTGACCCCGTGACCTAGTTTTTAACCCGGCATGAACCATATTCACACTTGACCTAGACATCATCTAGATACAACATCTGACCAAGTTTGGTGAAGATCGGATGATAACTACTTGAATTAGAGAGCGGACACTTAATACGGACCAACCGACCGACAGACAGACCGACAGACAGACCGACCGACAAGCTCACTCCTATATACCCCCTTAAACTTCGTTTGTGGGGGTATAACAAGACTATTGCCAAGCAATATATGTCCTCTACTGGCTCCACCATTGTCAGAAATTCCACCATTGTCAGAAGTAGTTTTTGACGTAGGAACAAAATGAAATGACGTGCATAATGTCCATATTGCCATCTATCCATGTTTCAAGTTTCATGAAAAAATATGAAGAACTTTTTAAGTTATCGCAGGATCCAGAAAACCACCATTTTCAGCAGTATTTCTAGTCTATTTGTTGCCATAGCAACCATAATTCTTGACTTAGGAACAAAATGAAATTAAATACATAATGTACATATTGCCATCTATCCATGTTTCAAGTTTCATGAAAAAATATGAAGAACTTATAAAAATATTTTAGGATCCAGAAAAGTGTGACGGACAGACAGACTGACAGACAGAGCGCAAACCATAAGTCCCCTCTGGTGAAACCGGTAGGGGACAAAAAAATACCTCTCAATAAAAATACCAAAAAAAAAAACAACAATTATCTGGAAAGTGCAGCTATAATTGGAAATGTGTCCAGTCTTTTGTAAGACAAATTGAACATATGGTAGGAGGGCTGGGACACACTCTGGTCCCTCTTATAATGCTCCTTTGGCACTGAACACCTCATCGAAATACACACAAACACTGTCACTTACAGTGTTGCACTCATGCTGACAGTAAGGTCATGTCTTTGTCAACCTTGATTGACTATAGGTTTTAGGGCACAGTGAACGAACTGTGAACCAACGGAGCCCAGGCAATAAAAAGACTTCCCAAGGTCATTTAAAATGTATTTGTTAATAAGTTCATAATCAATTCACAGAAAATCATGGCAATGATACTTAAGACACCTGTATATAAAAAAACACAGCAACCATCTTCATTTTAATAATAATATTTACCTGAATTATTTTGTATATGTAAGAATCTCAGCTGAATTTCCTATGAGCTCCTATCATAATTATGATTCATTCCAGTACCATAATCACAAAATCATTAATGACAACTTAATGACCGCTCCTTGTTTTCCATCACTGGGCCAAAGGTGAGAGAGCTTACACAAGATTTCAATTCTCGACAAGTGAACACCAAACCAAAGTAAACCTGCCTTGGAATTCACAGACAAGAATAAATATTGATACAAGGGACATGCACCATGGGCCCCCTTGAAACTCATTATACTGACAAAACTGAATTTTGCTAAAACAATTAACTAGCAATATCATTTGGTCTACATAATGTGTAATCAACACAAACATCTTGTTTTGGTCTTAGCTAATTATGGCTCCAATCAATATATCTATTAATAAATCTTTTACAAGAAAGTGTGTTTATTGATTGTTATTAAATTGATCAAACATTCAAAACTTGTTTGAAATCCAAAGCCATTTTTGTTAGGTTTCTACTTATGCATATGGACAATAATCTACTATCCTGTGTATTGTAACACCTGAGGTTTATTATTAAGATAAGCATCATAATATGAGGTGTTTGTCAGCCTTCTTTAGTTTCTTACTGGCGTCAATCAAAAATAGATTTAACATCAAAGAAAGGTATTTTAAAAACCAGCATTGTCCTCAGGGCTTGAAGCAGTCAAAATAAAATGTGCTTGCCTTTCAGGTTTCAACATCTAAATTTAAACTTTATTGCTGCCAAATTTAGATACAGCCATAACAGTAAATCAATGACTACAATTAGTTCATTATTACAAAGGGGCATTCTGTCATTTTACATCATAAAGGTTACATCAATTAAACAAGTTTGCAGCAGAAAAAAATTGGAAAGGCAAGTAACTTTTAATTAAAATTATGTTCTGGAATAAATGATATTAATTATTGTATATAAAAGAGCGCAAGTTCCTATAAGTTATAAATAAAACTCATTGTTCATTTACTCCTGTAATTAAATATTGGTTCGAAAATACTAATTGTGTGATACCATGTGCTATATCAACCAAATGTCTGGGTTGTGTAAACTGGGGATTATACCTGGCGCTTCTGGGGGTTGCGGGCGCGCACATTCTGTTCAAGATAGGCTTGAGCTTGAGCAGCCAGTGGCGCTGACTTGGATAAGAGGCTGCCTGTGGGGTTAGGAAGCTTTGAACTGCGGTATCTGAAAATAGGCAATCACATCACATCATTTGAAATACTGGCAGCTGTTTAATGTTCACCTAAAGTATAAACATAAATACTCAAATTCAACAAATATTTTGTACAATATTTCGAAAAAATAAATTAAATCTATTTAAATCTATGTTACAAGACCACATCTAGCGTTGAAATTTTGGCTATTGCTATAAGGAACATTGATTTTTTATGTGTTACGTTTATTTTTCGAAATAATTGTATGAAATATTTGTTGATTTTGAGTGTTGATGGGCTTTTAAGACACAAAGGACAAAGTGATTACTGGCAATGTTTTGAAAGTGTTGTAAACTGATTTAATATAAATGTTTGTGGGTAATTCATTATGTAATGACTTTTCATCCTCAGATAACCAGACTTTTGTATGATTGAATAAACAATATGTATCGATGCAATCCTGGGATGTCAGTCTCAGGTGAGCCCTAGTCTGACCCAGACAAGGCCTGTTGAGATGACCACCTACCAAACGGCATCATTTGCATCACTAATAAGCAGATCAAAGGACCACCGCTAATTAGCAGTGTCTTGTACCCCACACATCGCATGAACAAAACCTGTCAATAGCCATTATAACTGTCACGTTAGCAATCATCAGCAGTTGACAATGTGGCCAAAAAACATGGGACAGCTGTGGAAGATCGATACGAGATAGCGGTCAGTTTGACAATCAGGGTTGTGATGTGCTACTGTTCACACATATCTGACATCATACTGACCACACTCCTCATCACCGCATGGTTTAATTATACCCTATGTACCTTAACCCATTTATGCCTAGTGGACTCTCCCATCCTTCTAAATTGGATCAATTTATTTCCAAAATTAGGGATGTCTAGTATATTTATTTTTATATTTTCAATATTTCGTACAGAAATTCCTTTAAGCAAACATTGCAGACCCAGATGAGACGCCGCATTAAGGGGGGTCTCATCTGATTCTACGCTTTTTGCCAAGGCCTTTTTCTAGACGCTAGGCATAAATGGGTTAATGAGGCATTACATCATTCACATTATCATACATGGTTGATGATGCAGACAGCCCTTTTAAGTTGTCACATTTCACGACTTTTATAATCATTACATTTAAACCAACATGCATTTTTTGACGTTGGTATTAAGCTCAGCTCTATAATCAATTCATGGCCTTTATCAAACCTATTCTTTGATTTTATTCCACCGTTCTGATATTATATATCCTACACTGTTGGTATCTGCCCAGCTTAACAGCATCAATACTTACAATATGATATTGTGTAATTGTAAACAAGTTTTAAATGTACAGTCAAAATTAAATAATCACGAAAAAAGAACACCAGCTATATTATGCAATAAATAGACTAAATGTCTGTTGACTGCAGTAAATGGTTCAAGATAATCAGATTTAATTAATGTCAAATCTTGACTTATACATGTATTTTCATTGACACATCTGATAAAGGCCTGCTAAATATTGTAATTCATATGTATATTGCCACTAGGTATTTAATCTGAATACAAAATTAATAAACATAAACTAATGAAACGTGTTGACATATGTAGGATAATTATATGACTAAATTACTTATTACAATAATTTCCATTATTTAATATATTCAATGTATGATTCCTTTACATTTTCAACCAATTGTTTCAAAATATTATTGCAAACAAAGGAAACAAGATGCCCCTAATATATGTGGTCGCACAAATAAACCCTCACCAACCATAATAGCCCCGGGGAAACGGGTTCATGAACTTCATTAATTTATTCATGAAATTATTCATGAATCAATTCATGAACAAGATATTCATGAAAAGCAAAATTGATGTTTCACAAACTTTTAAAATTCACAAACTTATTCATGAACAAATTCATGAACTCTGAAACAAAAAGGTTTATGAACTTCAAGAAAATATTCATGAATCAATTCATGAACAAAATATTCGTGAAAAGCAAAAATAATGTATCATGATCTTTTATATTTCATGAACTTATTCATCAACAAATTCATGGACTATGAAATAAAAAGGTTCATGCACTTTATGAGTTTGTTCATGAACAGGTTTCCCAAAGATATATATAGAACTGTTAACAGACAAGTTGAGAAATATTTTAACAGGACAAACAATGGAATAATGATAATAACAGAAAAATATTATTTTATTCCCAGTTTAATATTTTCATAAACATTGTATGATTTGAGGATCTTCATTTAAAAGACGAAGACGAAGAATACCACAACAAAGTTATGTACTAAACCTTATTTAACACAATCTACAGGAGCGATATTCCTGGTAAACTGAAAGAACTTAAAGATAAAATTCAACATTGTAATAAAATCATTAGAATTGCTAACACCCCCTGCGAAGATTTGTTCTAGAAATTGGAACTGTTCTGGAACTGTTCTAGAACATCAAGAACAGTTCTAGAATGTTCCATATTCGCGTTCTAGAACTTATGTTCTGGAATTGTTCCAGAACTGTTTTCTAGAATAATTCCAGACATTTGTGGAACAAGGCTTAGTTCTGAAACTGTTCCAATAATATACAAGAACATTTTTAGAACATTTCTAGAACAAAATAAGTTCAAGAAATTTCTAAAAATGTTCTAAACTGTAGTTCTAGAACACATTTAGAACTCTTTAAGAACCAGTAAGTTCTACAAACATTCTAATGGGGAATAAGAACACATATAGAACAGGTCTAGAACCAAAGTCCACAATTGTCCTACAATTGTTCTATATATTTAAAATAAACTAGTTCAGACAATGATAATTTGACTTCTTTCAAATTATATTTCAAAACAATTTTCACATTGAAACTTTGCTTGCTGTGGTGTCTGCAAGATATTGCTGTCATATCAATAGATGTATATCATACACAAACAGAGGACTAATGTTAAGGAGGAGTGTTTGTTGATAGGTCTGGGATACTTTGTCTTATTTCTAATCCTAAAACAATATGTGGGTACTCACTAGAAACAACGTGAGTATCCAAAAATAAGCTTTTATGGAGAACTGGAGAAAATTATCCCTGAAATACCAAAAAGTACTTCTCCTTTAAGTCCTTACAAAATCTTCTGCTACACACATACATATACATGTATATAACTGACTATAATTTGTCACCAAATTACACATTATTATTATTTTTTTTACTGTATCTGTTCGGAATTCTGCATACTTAGTGTCTTCTGAATTTGCATGTAATCTTGTGTCAATTAAAACACTAGGACTTCACAGAGTTCCTCAACATTCACTATCACAAGAATCTCAGAGAACTAAACTGGAATTAGGTAACTAACTACAGGAGCTTCTGGTAACTGTAATGGGTGGATTTCATCCATCTTTTTCATAACATTATTCAGATATTTGTGTAGTTTTTCTACATTAAATCTGTCTCCAATAGTGCGTAGAACGTGGCACTGGAAGTGTTTCATCATCAAAATACAGTTTCTTCACACGCTTCAGTGGACCTGGAAAAAAGACATATGAATGTATATTTTGAAACAAATATAAACTCTTTAACTCATTAACAGGTTTATAATTACAGAAACTTAATTCACAAGCAAATGATTGTGGTTTACAAAAATCAACATGTTCAAACAAAATTAAATTCTGTACAGTATCAGGTTGTTTTGCTCCCAAGTAGTTTCCTTTCCCCTAGTTGTTTTGCCTCCCAAGTAGTTACCACGGCCATTCTACCACATGTGTGAGCCACACTACCAAGTGTGAAACTACTTCTGGAAGGCAACATAATTCGGACAAAATAACACTTGTTTTTTCATTTTATGTAAACAAAGTGTTTTCTTCTGTAATGATGTTTTAGAAATATGCTTTTCTTAAAATTTCAGTAATTTACCTTATTCAGTCAGGCATTCCAGAATACATGGGTGTTAAGGTGACCAATGCCATTTTACTCTTGCATGTTATTAATGTTAATTTCACAAATTTTTAGATTATTTAATGTTTTGCCAAGTCTCATCTTCTTGTAGTCATCGATAGATTAAAGTCTCACAATAAACTATTCCCGGGCCTCAAGAAGTTATTTTAGTGAGCATCACAGGTCTATAACCCAGCCTGATGTTGCGTGCAATGAGACTTTCAATGTAAACATTGAGCATTGTTAAATACTGAAATCACTTGCCTAACTTGCAGTGTAATCTTCAAAAAAATAAGCATTGGTGTTTATGTGGTTTAAAAAAATGATAACCAGTTATAAAACAGAAAAAAAATGCGTCCATTTGCCTTATACTCGCCCTTCAGCAAATGGACCATTTATGAATTGTAATAACATCTGTATTAAGAATAGTGTTCGACCCACAATACACGTTGACTTACTTAACCCGTGTTTCGAAGTGTACAGTTAAGTCCGGTAATCTTGGGCGTCCGGTAATCTTGCGCACTTCGCATTTGCGAATCTCGCAGACGACAAATGGTTTTCTTTAGTGATGAAAGATGGAATTTCACATTTTAAAGAATTAACGGATTTAAAAGTTACGTATTCCATGCAAAATTAAATTCGATCATTACATTTAAACACTGGTTGCGTCATCCCTATACATCGTAAACACTGGCCTTCTTACGAAAAATTTAAAATGAATCACAAATTCCCTGCAGTCTTTAGCGTTTTCATACTTTAAATTAAGAATTCATAAATCCAACGTGTAATTAAGCATTCCATTGCACAATATCCGATCAGTTATGGTATTTTTTGCCATGAAAATATATCGCATCAGACGACATAGTCATCATTTGCCGCCATTCTGTCAAACCAATTTGGTATGATCTCCGCATGCGCAATGGCCTAGTTTTGATATTTTCTGTACACTATGGAAGCATGATCGTGTATCAAACCTGTTATGCATTTTTTTTCTCGCATACCGGTACTTTTTTATTACATTGTTGTAATTGTCCACTATTATTAGTAATCATATTTTTTTTTATTTGTAGTGAACAAAAACTGCACTAGAAAACCACATTTAATTTCAATGGTTTTGCAAACTGATTTTAAAAATATTTTTCTGGAATGTTTTTTGTCAATAATTGGACACCATATGTCTACATTTTTGCCTAAACGAGGTCATTATACAAAGTGCGCAAGATTACCGGACACTGTGATAGTTTTAAAATGAGGTGAGTCATGTTTGTTTTGAAATCAAATCGGACAGTTCTACACTGAATTAATCAGATATTTTTGTGTTAATAAGCACATGAACTTATAATTTTCATAATTAATTTAGATATTATGTTGCCAATTTATAAAAGAACATGTTTTTAAGCCAATTGACCCTTAACTGCGCAAGATTACCGGACAGCATCGTAAGAACTCTCTGTCTGGTTGATTATTCTTTATCACATATCAAGCACTGGTACTTACCATTTTCCGATACGTGAAGATGGTTTTCCTTTCGATGTGTCATTTGACTTAACATGAAGATATGAATTTAGTAAGGAGGGATTAATTTTAAGTTGAAAAATTAAATTCCAAAGCTTATTTCAGCATCGCATCATACGGGTCTCTGAAAATCTACCCAGCCTAACCCAAAATGTAAGAGATAGTTTCATTGGCCAAAATTCACAAAACAGAGCTGACTGGTTTTTTACTTTATTTACGTAGACTGTCAGCGGAGCAGCATTAACGAAAAACAGTCGGGTGCATATAAGCGCGCTTTTTTTAAATGGCAGACGTTATTTTCTTGTTCAATCGCGTTATGAGCTTTATCGAACCACAAAATGTAGTCGCACCCAAAATAGATGTTGCTCACTACCAGGAGGGAGATCTCATCAAAGCCACTTACCAAAAACAAACATACGATGCGGTGATCAGTGAAATCCATCGTAAGTAAATTCGTTTGATAGCCAAACTTTTTGGTACCAATCTAAAAGGTTCTTGAATGGGGTGAACACTTTTTTATGACTGAAAGCGTTAAGCCCGCCTCGTCACTAATGTTAATAAATTCCTGCCGGAGAATACCGCAAAATGATCTTTCAGTTCGCTCAACGCGGACCTATTTGACGAGGCGGTGTCTCGGTTAACAATGTCCCCTAAAAAATGTCCATATTTCAATCGCCGTAGAGCAAGTATATTTCACTTACTGTTTATAACACTGTGTATTGATAAAAAACACAAAGTATTGAAATAAATCAATATTAAAGTTAAGGGGTCTTCCTGATCATTGTTAAACAATTTGTTGTAAATAGTACAGGTTCGGGCAATCATATTTTCGGATAACGAAAAATAATCTTGTAAATAAATATATTATCATAATAATATTAAAATTTGTATATACTGTTTATTACAGATGACGAGGTTTCTCTTAAAGCAAGCAAAGCGACCGCCTAAGCATGCTTTCGAGGCAACTTAAGATAGGAAAAAAACTCAAGGTAGGTATTATTTTCAAGGCATGTTCACAGTTTAGTGACAGGCGGGCAGTCCAAAATTACAGGCTTTAATATTTATGAATGTGAGTTGGACACTTAAATGAGACTCAAGAAATTCAATTTGCCTCCATTGAATAAGTGTTATTTTAAGTATTTTTTTATCAGTTGGTCAACACTGCCTATAGATATGATTTTTTCCCTGTTATAAATGAAACAAGAACACATTGTTTACAATTATCCAATTTCACACTCACTCACTAGCCAGGGGTGAGTGAATTTATTTGAAAAAAAAATCTGATGAACAAACGTTCGATAACATTAGCTAATTGTTTGTATGAGTAACTACTCAGACTAGCCAGAATTTCCAAATGTGAAATTTGATGGACTAAAACAAAGTATTCATGATCGCATGACACAATGCTCAAGTTTGGTTTTCAACACATTTCATAAATGATTTTAGAGTTCAGTGATCAAAAACCAACAGAGCCTCGTGATAAGTTGCCTGTAAAGAGGAGCATGATCCCATCAAATGCCTCCGAAGAGATTGACCTGACGAACAATGCTGCAAAGCAAAATCTCAGTAGTATGTTGGTTGTCTAATACTTTTTATTTTAATCCCTTAGAAATATATAAAATCCAGTATTTAATGCGTTTAAATCATAAAAACCTGCAACAGTGTCTTGAATATATTGCGTTCGTATTTAAGTTGGTGCTGAATGTCAAATTGTGTTATCCATCACCAGTTTACTTACAAGGTTTGCTGTATTGAAGCATCTCAATTTGAAAATACTAATGTTGTGATCAAATGTGTAATAATTTGTTTGAATACTTTGATAATAAGTACACTCAATATTGACTAAATAAAAAGACGTCTATATTTGTAATACTGTCCAGCTGGATCATTTAGACTTCTTGTTTAGTTTAAGATGTGACTACATTTGTTATCTAAATGATTTCAGAGCAAAGTGCTCAAACACCTACACAGAGCCTCGTGACAAGTTGCTTGTACACAGAAGAGCCTGATCCCATCAGATGCCTCCGAAGAGATTGAAAAGAACTGTTTACGGACATTTTCAGAACTGTTTTAGAACATTTGTTCCAGACTTATTTGAAGCAACCCTTCGAAACTGTTCTAAACATTTCTAGAATTGTACTGGAACACACCGGCTAGAACTGTTCTGTAATCGTACTGAAAATGTTCTAGAATTATTCTGGAACAGTTGTTGAACGTTAAATGAGAAAAAATTTCTAGAACAATTCTATAACAGTTCTGGAAATTTATTCAAGAAAAATTCTGGAATAGTTCTAGAACGATAGTTCAAGAATTGTTCTAGAACAGTTGTTGAACGTTAAATGAGAAAAATTTCTAGAACAATTCTATAACAGTTCTGGAAATTTATTCAAGAAAAATTCTGGAATAGTTCTAGAACGATAGTTCAAGAATTGTTCTAGAACAAACCGTCAGAACTGTTTCAGAACAAATTGTTCTAGAAATTATTCTCATTTAACGTTCAACAACTGTTCTAAATCGTTCTAGAGCATTTTAAGGATGATTCCAGAACACTTCTAGTCATTAGTTCCAGTACAATTCTAGAAATGTTATAGAACAGTTCTAAAAATCTTCGCAGGGGACTTCATCCGCATGTTGGCGAACAGTTAATGAGTATGAAATGATTGGTTATGCTTCTGATTCTTTTGATGACAAAAACATTCATAAAGCAGAGGATAGAGTGAAAGGTCCGTGTATATACCGTCTTTTCCATTTTCATTTTGTATTCGAAACAACGAAAAACAAAATTCAACGTATATTAGGTCATGTTCCGATTTTCTTATAATCAGAACAAAAACAAAAAACAAAATCAAAGTTGAGTTCTTTGTATCGTTTTTCGGTGTACTAATACCAAAACAAAACACAAATCTTATTTCCCTATTCATATTTCATTTCAATTTTAATTATACAAAAATCAATATATGAAAATTGAAACACAGTGCCTGTTTCCATTCACCGTTCTTGACTTGATAAAACGGTATACGAAAAACGAGGTGCGCTCCGCTGTTTTGGAGAGATAAGTCTTGATTGATCTTTTTGCGCAATTTTCTCCCTTAGATCTTAATATTTTTTAATACATACATGTAGACAATTATAGACGAAGAATAGTCGAGTCTTGGGACAGCTATTATTGGCTACTCTGATGGGAAAATAAATAGATCTAGTAACATTAAATTACAAGACCATTACATTATAATAATAGAAAAATCAACGCTTATTCAAGTCCATAATTTAAAATACCATATAAGTTACAAATATGACATTGTAACAAATAATAAAGTTTATGAATAAGTTTTTTTTATTAGGTACGTTTTTTTCCACATTTCGAATGACTGTTTACATGAACTGTTTGTGTATAAAAGGAATAAAATAATACATTTTTCGACTTTTCATGCACTTTAACAGATCACGCAAGCCAACGCAAGCTAACACGGATAGTTACAGATACACAAGCTTTTCTATGATGGTATTCGAGTTCCATTTTAGGAGACAACCAGGGTCTAAAACGGAATGTTTCAACGCATGCAAGGAGTTTCTATAGGCGTTATGCATGCTATTCGCCTTCTTGATGGTGAAACGTAACGTGTTAAGTCATTTTTTAGCGGCGTTATATTATCATTGGATGGTAAATATTTTGTTAGCATTAACTTCATCTTGAGCGCTCTTTCCAGAACATTACATATGCTGTTTAAGTAGTTATTAAATAGGCACATTTATTAATATTATTAATAATATTATATATAATTATTTCAAGCGCAAAACGGTTTCATATAAGGTGTTTTGGTTATAACTCTTTCAGAGCTAAAATCACCAGACATTTTACAGTTCAGTTGTGAAATGTAACATGTATTCGTACTTAATCGAATGAATTGGATATTATATACACCTTGCACTTAATCATTGCATAAGCTTCAAACAACTTTTTATTTATAATCCTCAGTTGTCATGTTTTTTCTTTAAATATTGGCAGTACTAATACAACTTTAACATCTATTATGCAGTGTGAGGTTAAAAGTAAAACAAAGGGGACATTTTAGCAGCCGCCGCGGATTATTGTGCTTAAAACATCATTCGGGTCTAAGGGGTTACAATAATAACTGGAAAACGGGCCTCAGAGTATGCGGTTTTACAGCTCTTAAAATGTAAAGACCTCTCCCTGATGATAGGACTGAAAAGAGATTTTTTTTAAGTAAGTAATAAATTTGCATAGTATAGGGCAAAGAAAAAGAACTATAGCCCTATCAATTCAGTTGGATCGACATGAAATACCGGTACGTTGGGAAATATTTAGATGTCAGATTATGATCATGTCAATTTGGAAAACAACTGAAAATACCCACGTCTTCTTCCCTAACGGCGTGTCTTTCCCACCCCTCAAAAATGCACGTAAAAAGCCATGCTGATCGAAATAAGTGATTTATTCTTATGTAAGGGAAAAACATACGCGCAATAGCCACGAATGAGTTACCTCCCCAAGACAGAAGCACAGAGCAAAGATCTATAAATAAAGAAATTATTTATAGATCTTTGAACAGCGCCATCGTTTTTCGTTTTTTGTAAACCGTAATATCAAACCAAGAACAATAAAAGGGACCAAGTTTTCATTCATTGATTTTCTTCATATGAAGATTGAAACAAAATTTGAAGAGGGAAATACATTTAGTATTAGTTTAGTTTAATAGTAAGACTAGTACAACGAAAAACGATATAAAGAAGTTAATTTTGTTTTCGTACTTTGTTTCTGTTCCGGTTATTAGAAAATCGGAATATAAGCTAATATGCCTAATACATCTCATGTTTCGTTTTGTCGAATTCAAAACAAAAAATGAAAAGACGGTATATACACGGACCGTGAAACAATCTAACAACAAGAAACCGTTGGAGACGGGTGATGCTCCCCAAAGGTGTTTTTTTTCACAATATTGCACTATATATTCCGATAAAAGGAAACGTCTTGAGGGGCATAACTTTGGACAAAATAATACGATGGATGGTTTAGCAACTTAAAAATTTCAAAGGGCCATAACTCTCTGAATAAATCATCTTACCAGAACCCACTAATAACATGCGCATCTCCTCAAGGTAGTTAAGCTTTCCATAAAGCTTCATTGAAGTCCAGTCAATAGTTGGGGAGAAGTAGAAGGGCCATAACTCTGTGAAAAATCATCCGACCATAACCGGCTTATAATATGCACATCTCCTGTTGGTAGTGAAGCTTCCCATAAAGTTTCATTGAATTCCCGTGATAAGTTGCTGAGCAATAGCTGGGACAAGAATTGCACTATATGTACAATGGAAAATTTCAAAGGGCCATAACTCTGTGAAAAATCATCCGACCATAACCGGCTGATAATATGCACATCTCTTCTTGGTAGTGAAGCTTTCCATAAAGTTTCATTGAATTTCCGTAATAAGTTGCTGAGAAATAGCTCTGACAAGAATTGCACTATATGTACAATGGAAAATTTCAAAGGGCCATAACTCGGTGAAAAATCATCCGACCAAAACCGTCTGATAATATGCACATCTCCTCTTGGTAGTGAAGCTTCCCATAAAGTTTCATTAAATTCCTGTCATTAGTTGCTGAGAAATAGCCCGGACAAGAATTGCACTATATGTTCAGTTAATGGAAAATTTCAAAGGGCCATAACTCTGTGAAAAATCATCCGACCAGACCTGGCTGATAATATGCACATCTCCTCTTGGTAGTGAAGCTTCCTATAAAGTTTCATTTAATTCCGGTCATTAGTTGCTGAGAAATAGCCCGGACAAGAATTGCACTATATGTACAGTTAATGGAAAATTTCAAAGGGCCATAACTCTGTGAAAAATCATCCAACCAGAACCCGCTTATAATATGCACATCTCCTCTTGGTAGGGAAGCTTCCCATAAAGTTTAATTGAATTTCGGTCATTAGTTGCTGAGAGATAGCCCGGACAAAAATTGTGCACGGACGGACGGAAGGACGGACGAAGCAGCAACTATATGCTCCCCCCAAAAAAAAATTCAGGGGAGCATAAAAATTGGGAAACATAAGTGAACAAAATGCCAAAGAAGTTGAAATGGTACCGATTGCTGATCAATTTAGCCGGTAATTTATTTAAGACTTACATTTCCAAATAAAATTAGCCATGTGGCTTCATTCAGCTTGCTTCCGTTTCAACTTCCTGTGCCAACAATATTATACCTTTGTAAAAACAGCGATATTCTGTTAATGAACCAGTTCATTAAGTGTATTAAGTTCATGAATAAATTCATGAACCTGATTCAAGTTCATGAACTTGAAGTTCATGAATACCTGTGTTATTTATGAATATTTTGTCCATTCTTGAAATGATTCATGAAGTTCATTATGTAAATTCATGATGTTCATGAATAAATTCAGGAAGTTCATAAACCTGTTTCAAGTTCATGAACTTGGAGTTAATGAATACTTATGTGTTATTCATGAATATTTTGTCCATTCATAAACTGGTTCATAAAGTTCATGAAGTAAATTCATAAAGTTCATGAAGTAAATTCATGAAGTTCATGAATAAATTCGTGAAGTTCATGAACCTTTTTCCCCCGGGGAGACTGCACATTCATTTAAATTGTTTTGAACAAACATTTACAAGCAATTCCTCAGCAGCAAAATCTTAAAAATATTAAATATACATGTATAATATATCAAAATCTTGAATATTCAAGTACTGTTGAAGCTTAAAACAAGACATAAGTGTCTATAGAGCTTGTCCCCATATTTCACCTTAGTCCATTTTTTCCTTTAACCCTTTAACCCTTTCTCACTCAGAAGCAAAGTGACAATGGCTATGTGCAGACAGCAAAAAAACAGAATAGCCTGCGAGTAACTCGCAGTCTGTTCCGATTTTCTGCTGTTTGCTGCTCATCAGTAGCTAAAAGTTGGAAATGAAGCCTTTAAAACTTGAATCTAATAAGAAATGTCTTCAATGAAATTTAAAAAAGGGACTTAAATTGCGTGAAAATATGTATGTGGTAAATGGTTAAAAAACTCTGCTTATCTTACATACGAAATGGTTATGGTAAAAGTTATTTTTAAAATAGCATAATGAATTACAAATGAGCCTCAAACAAAATATATTTACATTGATTTATGCACTGTGCAAGATCTAATTATAAAATCACATTTAAGCTGTCTGCATTTAACCATTCAACTATAAGGACTTGATGTGTATTTCTAAATTAGTCAACTCAGAATACAGTGAATATCCTTCAACTCAGAAAACAGTGAATATCCTTTTTTTATCAATTTCAACGGGTTTATTATTAGTTACTAGTTATAGCTCAGACTTGGAAAAATGATTATACATTTTCAAACGCAAAGATTAACATTCTTCGAAATATAAACAAGAAAGTTTTCTATAAAGTAGGCATTTTTTCTTTTGGTTGATTTTCCTAATATCACTAGAAGTGTCATTGTAAAAATTCAGGCCACTAATTTAAACTGTTGAACAAAACTGTGATTAATGTTTAAATACAAAATGGACCATCATATTTGAATAAAAATGCTTTTCTTACCTTTTTTGCCACTTGAAACATTATAAATCATCATATACACAAGACACTTGATTTCATGATCAAGCATATATTTTTAACAAGAGCACTGCATAACGGGTGCCACGCTAGGCTGCGAGTGCAGTTTTGAATAAATGAAAGCTTGTCAGAATTTTTTACCTTGACCTTTGATCTAGTGACCTGAAAATGGGTGTGGCGTGTAGAACTCATCAAGGTGCATCTATGTATGAAGTTTCAAAGTTGTAGGTGGAAGCACTTTGATTTTAGAGCCAATGTAAAGGTTTTAGCACAATGCCGGCGGACGGCTGACGGCGGACGACAAGATGGCTACGACAATACCTCGGGTTTTCTCCGAAAACAGCTGAGCTAAAAATGAGCATATTGACGAGGATTCAAGCTGCACACTTACAAATATAACGTTGATTAACATCTATACAATTAAAAATATAAACTTTGTTTATTCCAGAGCTGTTACCAATTGGTTAGTAAGTTTCATTTAGAGGCAAAATGAAAATTGATGATAGTACTCATTTTGATGCAATACTTTTGTGCACTTAAGAGCATGTTATTTTGTTTTTAAAATTACCTCAGTGCATAAAGTTGAAAAATACAATGAACAAATCCCCAAAAATCTAATTAAGGCTTAAATAGTTCAGAAGGACTCTAAAGTAAATGGTATATTCAAGGTTTCATTACAAAAGAAACAGGGGATATAAGTCGGATTAAAAGTACTAACAAGAGGGCACACTTATGCTCTATTTGCGCTCTCCTGAGACCCAAATAAACTTATATTTGAATTGATCTTTTAAGCTGAAATTTTGCAATTGAATTAGTCCCACAACAATGATGTTTTGTAACATGTTCAGTTGTTATGTTTTTCAGCTTCAAAAAAGTATACAGCAACAAATAATTCTAAACTCATCAGGAGATACTGTTGCAGTGGCCATGTGGTTCAAACACCTGTACAACACAGATCAAATTCCAGCCAGCAAGCTGCTTGATCACCCAGATTTTAATTGGCTACCTCTACCTTGCTAATTAGATGTTTGTGGTTCTGGCCCAACTGTTCAATGTGTATTTAATTGTTGAAAGTGAAATACTGCCTCAACCTCAATATAATCATTATAAGCTGTTCCCCCATTGACAGTTTTACTTGTATTGAAAGGTCCTTATTTTACTTTACAAATAAGGCTGGGACAATTAGCTTTTCCTCCATTTAGGAAAACACAACAGCGGAAATTTGGGAATTTTTGCTTTGTGAAATTCTCCACCTTAAGATTGTTTTTACTGAAAATGACAGAAATAAACACTTCATATATACATGTGCATTTATTAAATAATTTGCATACAGCGTTTGACTGGCTGTAGAGTCATAATTAATTCATGCACATCCCAGAAACATTAAGAAGTTAAATTGGAAAATGAACAAGAGCACCGCATAACAGGTCCCATGCTCGGGTACGGACGCAGTTTTGATTAAATGAAAGCTTGTCAGTGACCTTGACCTTTGACCTAGTGACCCCAAAATGGGTGTGGCGTGTAGAACTCATCAAGGTGCATCTACATATGAAGTTTCAGAGTTGTAGGTGGAAGCACTTTGATTTTAGAGCCAATGTTAAGGTTTTAGCACAACGCGGACGGCAGACGTCAGACAGCGGACGTCGGACGCAACGACGAGCTGGCTATGACAATAGCTCGGGTTTTCTCCGAAAACGCCGATCTAATAATAGAAGAATCCAATGATAATGATCTAATTGGCCTTGACATACTCTTAATAGCTATTAAAGAATGTAATAAAATTTTCAGTTCGGCTCAAAACAATGATAATTTTTCAATACGACCTGCAGCAGTATAATAACTGAAGTGATGAGGAGAGACGCTGATGTTTAACCAATTATAATGTTTTTTCACGTTCTCATTATTAATCACATTGAGTGGACATAATTACGAAAAAAAATAATTGGCCCCAAATGTCTTAATCAAATATTATTTATAGATAATCAAGCACTTGTAATGCAAGATCAAAGCGATTAAATCATGATGATTAACGCAATAATGCATGGGATTTAATAATAGCTGGCAGTCTAAATAGCTGCTGACAATCAGCGGGTAGAAAAAAGTATCACGTCGCTCATTGACGGCAAGAAGTGTCAACAGTGTAACATTTTGTAATTAAAAACCAAACCAATACATCAAGCATTTCAACAAACACTGCCTGTATGCTCAGAGAACATTACCGAATACGAAATCAATTACATAATCTCAAAGTAAACAATGTAAGATCATTTTGAAGCAAATACTTGAGACTTGTGTCTCAAAAGATTGAAGAAAATTAGCAGCCTTTCCAATATTATGATTATTACTTCATATTTCAAACCATAGGAGTTATAGAGGCAGATTTTGTGTCATTTTCACCTTGACATGATGACTGCAGATAAGGCAAGCTTTTACACCCCAGCCATCATGCAATTTCACAATGCACTTTTACTGGACTAAATGTTATGACACAAATGTAATGTCTGGTTGAAAGTCAATCCATGGCAGGAAATCTACCCCACCCCTAGTGGTCAATCCATAGCAGGAAATCTGCCCCACCCCTAGTGATCAATCCATAGCAAGAAATCTGCCCCACCCCTAGTGGTCAATCCATAGCAGGAAATCTGCCCCACCCCTAGTGGTCAATCCATAGCAGGAAATCTGACCCACCCCTAGTGGTCAATCCATAGCAGGAAATCTGCCCCACCCCAAGTGGTCAATCCATAGCAGGAAATCTGCCCCACCCCTAGTGGTCAATCCATAGCAGGAAATCTGCCCCACCCCTAGTGATCAATCCATAGCAGGAAATCTGCCCCACTCCTAGTGGTCAATCCATAGCAGGAAATCTGCCCCACCCCTAGTGATCAATCCATAGCAGGAAATCTGCCCCACCCCTAGTGGTCAATCCATAGCAGGAAATCTGCCCCACTCCTAGTGGTCAATCAATAGCAGGAAATCTGCCCCACCCCTAGTGGTCAAACCATAGCAGGAAATCTGCCCCACCCCAAGTGGTCAATCCATAGCAGGAAATCTGCCCCACCCCTAGTGGTCAATCCAATATAGCAGGAAATCTGCCCCACCCCTAGTGGTCAATCCATAGCAGGAAATCTGTTTGTAACTAACATAAAATGGACAGTGTTAGTGTTCATGAAATTCTTTTCATCATTTATCATCAATATGTTAATAATGAAATTATGAGTTTTTGTAAGAAATATACTTTTTACTGACTACATGGCATGATTAAGCATTTTAAGTCTTTCGCTTTTGGTCAAATGTCACGACATTTTTTATAGAATGTCCCAACTTGGACTTGAGAATTTCTGGCATATGTATGCCAAGTTGCCAACTCAGATAAGTTTTTATTAATGTGAAAGTTGAGCAGACTGGACAGTGAAAGTGACCTCTTGTGTGATCGCATTCATAAAATGAATTTTTTTTAATATAACTGTAGCAATAACTTTTAAGGAAAACTGTCCCATCCCCTGGTGGTCCCAAAGTCAAAATGGCATTAAAACAATTTTTTTTTAACTTTTTCCATTATTATTTTCCATAAAGGTCACTTCTATTGTGTTCATATGGTTTCCTTCAATTTGACCTTGAGACATAGTTTTTGACCCCATGTGTCCTAATTTGAAGTCAGCTGAAATTTCATAAAGAACATTTATATGGCCATTTTTAAGAAGATTAGACAATATTAAAACTTCTAGAATGTGTAAAAGCTGAATGTTAAACACAGATTAATGGAAAGGCAATCATAGAAAGTTCATTGTGAATAAATTTTGCTTAAGTCAACAACAAAATTAACTCCACAAAAAAGATGAGCTACACCAAAAATAAAGAGTATAACCATGCAAGAGAATTTCTGGGTCTTTATTGGAAGTGTTTAGAGTAGATCTTGTACCAGGATCTCTGATGGCAGAAGCCTGTTTTAGTACTGCTGGTATTTCAGTCATGCTTGATTCCTGCTCTCTTCTTACCAGAATCCCAATGCTGCATTAGTATGCTTGGTGGCATTTGCCTCATGCAGAAAACCCAATAATTACCATCAACAAGAGTATCGTTTGGTGGCACCACGGACAATTATTATGTATTTACGAATCAATTAAAACAATTTGGAAAATGGGCAGACATCTATAATCCAATAAAGGAGACAACTTTATATCTGCCACAGTGAACATGATATGATCTTCAATGCGGCACCACATAATGGAACATTAAAAATTACAATTTATATGGATTTCAATAATTAATTTGACCACAGGCTTTCTGGATTGTTCAGGAATCACAATTCTTTTAATAATAATATCAAGGATATTTTACTCATTTGAGTTAGCATCAATAAAAAAACGAATGATATGATCATTAGTTATTTACAAGAATATTTGCCGGCAAAACATCAAAATAGTATAAAGTTTGATATTAAGTTCCGTATGATGAAGAATTGCAAATTAAAAGTAACAATATAAAATTAATGGCAACATGACCAAATGTCCATCAAAACACATTAAATTAAAGGATTATTGACATTAAGTACAATTTCAATGTCATATTTTTATCGAGCAACTATTTTTCCTCCAAAAGTAATTTTTAAAATATATGCAATATTTAACACTGAAAACACCATGCACTCTCCAAGTTTGCATGCGCCAATTTTCTAAAGGGATCATTTAGAGTGGAGGAAGGCTGATTACATCAAGTCTCAGGGGTGGAGACATACAGACATACAGTCGCAAACTAACATCATGTAGTAGTAAAGAATAATATGTTCTTATTAACAGAGTTATTGCTTTTTATCTAACTGAGCATGGCCACAATGAAATATTCACAAATTGCAGGCAATGGACTATAACTTTTTATAATAGTTATATGTTTTTATTATTCTATGTGCAACATTGTAAACTGTAACAGTTTTATCAATCAATAATAGTGGATAGATGTATTTTAATTTTTTATTGAAAAACTATGTTTTGTATTATAAACAATGCCTATATGTTTATTGTTTACATAAGCTTAATTTTAGAAGAATAATAATTATTATAATTATAATAAGAATAATTATAATAATAACATAGTTTTTTTTATAGAGATCACACACATTATTGCTTGGTTATTTTATTTTTTATATAATTTCATACATTTAAGCATTAAACCTTGAACCCCAAACAAGGTTTGAATGATTTATATTCTATCCTTATGAACCATAATTTCTCTATTTAATAATTCAAGTTTCTTGTATTTGAATGACAAGGCAAGCATTAATTTAGGCATCTCACATAGAACCTTTACTACTTTCAACAATCACTTAAAATGTAACCTTGCATCAGACCAACGCCACTTAAACTATATGCATCAAGCATTTTACTCATAATTTACTTAACCAGGACAATTGAGTTTCGCATGATCATATTTAAATTCAATGATCATATTTAATGTCCAGTGCATGGTGATGACATTTTCCCTTATACCCTACAGTGTTTGCCTGACCTCATGCAATCTCTATGGGGGACCCATCAGGTCCAATGGTTGCTACGGTCCCATGGTTGCTAAAGGTCTCATATTTGCTATATAAGGTTCCTAGTCCTACTTCAGAATTGGGTTCGTAAGTTCTTCACATTAAGTACCACAAGTAATGAAAACTGCAAGAAGGTCCTCTATTGAAGAGATTATCACAAACTGTGTGTGATATTGGTATCAACAATTGGTGAGTGCCTGGGGGTCACATAGGGTTTCCAATTCCAGGGACATGGATATGCACTAAACAGATTCCATTTAATTGTCTTAGTCATCCAGCTGCAAGACTGCATAGATTGGACAATATTCTCTCAGCTGTTAATTTAGGGATGGTCACACATGTTAAATTTGCCTGATTTGTTTTCTGATTAATTGACCTTATTGCTTTTTCCATACAAATCGGATTTCTTGTCATAGAAACTGAGAATTTGTACAAAAACTAGTAATTTATTAGACAAAGATACACATCAAAATTTGGATATACTCTGCTAAACAAATGTAGGTAATATCAATAATTATGATTACAAATAATAATTGGCTCACACAATTTTCTGAGATGGAAACTATGTAAATGACTAATAAATTATGTCAAAGGCATCTTTTATCAGACACATCTTTATTATTCTAAATTATCTCAGAATGGAGCACTTTATATCTTATAATCAAAATATTTCAAAACTCTCTCAAAAATTGGCAGTATGAAATTAAATCAATTTCCTGACAAAGGCACTGAAACTCACAGAAGCTTTCAGAAGCAAACAAGGGATGTGCAACAAGTCATCCATGTGTTTTCCCCTGTCTCATGTGACCCACTATTACTGGGAAACAGACTTGGGGCCACTTAGCGCAGCAATCTCACTGAGACAGGCACGAGAAACAACTGTGAATCATTCCAGCCATCATATTCATATCCAAGACATGCTTTTTATGATCGTTTAGCCTTGAAAAGAAAGCCCATTCCTATTACTGTTCAATTTGCTCAGCTATTAATGGACTGAGACACAGAGGTGTAAAACATATAATACAACTGTCCATAAGATCTCCATAACAAGATATTCCCTGATAATTAAAGGGCAACTCGAGAATCTGGCAAAACAATACAGCTCTTTACAATTCTCTTTTGGCTATGGAACTGTAACCCTTTGATGGTTTACTCAAGGCTTTACTGCCCTTATATTGCCTCCACAATATTAAAGATGAATATCAAATTGTACATCAGTGTTTATATTACACATGTAACTTTGATTCTGCTGTTGTTATTTGATTCACCTTTGATGTATTTTTACCAGGGTATTAATTTACACATTTGAAAAATAACTCCCTTACTTCTCTGAAAATTTAAATTCTCAAAAAGGATAGCATTTCCAATAAAAAACTAGAGCTTTGTCACAGACGTGACCTATACCCCCACATGCCGCATTGACACAGAATATCTTGCATGTTGTCTTCACAAAAAACAGCGGACACCATGCTCAATGTTTAAAACACACTAAGTGACCCTGTGACCTGGTTTTTGACCCTGCATGACCCATGTTCGAACTTGACCTACACATCATCTAGATACAACTTCTGACCAGGTGTGGTGAAGATCGCATGAAAATTACTTGAATTAGAGAGCAGACACCATGCTGAATATGTAAAACGTACTAAGTCACCCAGTGACCTAGTTTTTGACCCAGCATGACCCATATTCGAACTTGACCTAGACAATATCTAGATACAAATTCTGACCAAGTTTGGTGAAGATTGGATGAAAACTACTTGAATTAGAGGGCGAACAGCATGCTCAATGTTTAAAACGCACTAAGTGACCCCGTGACCTAGTTTTTGACCTGCCATTACCCATGTTCGAACTTGGCCTAGACATCTTCTAGATACAGCTTCTGACCAAGTTTGGTGAAACTCTGATGAAAAGTACTTGAATCAGAGAGTGGACAACATGCTGAATGTTTAAAACACACTAAGTGACCCTGTGACCCAGCAAGGCCCATGTTCGAACTTAGCCTAGGCATCATCTAGATACAACTTCTGACCAAGTTTGGTGAAGATCGGATGAAAACTACTTGAATTATAGCGGACAACTTGCTGAATGTTTAAAACGCCCTAAGTGACCCCTTGACCTAGTTTTTGACCCGGCAAGGCACATGTTCGAACTTGGCCTAGACATCATCTAGATACAACTTCTGACCAAGTTTGGTGAAGATCGGATGAAAACTTCTTAAATTAGAGAGCGGACACCTAATACGGACCGACAGACAGACCGACCGACAGACAAGTTCACTCCTATATACCAGCGTTTTCATTAGGATTTTTTGAAGCAGGCTTTTCAGTTATTTGAGGAGGCCATCTTGTGCTAGCACCAAAGGTGCAACTTGCTGGGGGGGTTCAGGGGCATGCTCCCCCTGAAAATGTTTGAAAAAAAGGTGCCAAATCGGGGCTTCTCAGCGATTTTGGGCACATAATTTACAGGATTTTGCTCAGTTAAAATATGGGATATTTATGTGAATGGTAAAGAAAAAATAAAGTCCTCAGTTTACATCAACTCTGCAATTATCAAGATTTTGATAAAAACAGATATACATGTATAAAAAACATTAAAACATGTTACACCAATTCGACGTTTAATAATTCATTTTCCAAAATAAAACAAAGTTTGATGTGATTCTAATCTAGTTGCCACAAAAATCATCATCCGATGATTCACTATCTGATTCTGGGTCATATTCCTTTGATGCCAGGTTAAGTTTTTGTGTACCTATCCAGGCTATATTGACAGCTGTCTTAATCAGGCTCAGCTCATCATTCCCCTCAGTAACATTGGTTTGGACCCCAGCATCCACAAGTATAAGAACTGGTGCTGATGCTGAGGCCCTTGGCTGCTTCGGGGGAGTCTTCCACCTCTCCTTCCACAGCTTGACTGCTGACTTGATAGGCTGCTTGGCTTCAGGACTTAAAGGGGCCTTTTCACAGATTTTGGCATTTTTTAACTTACTCATTAAATGCTTTATATTGATAAATGTAAACATTGGATCGTAAAAGCTCCAGTAAAAAATCAAGAATAAAATTAAAAAAAGGAAAAGAACATTGCCCGGAGCAGGTTTCGAACCAGTGACCCCTGGAGTCCTGCCAGAGTCCTGAAGTAAAAACGCTTTAGCCTACTGAGCTATTCCGCCGAGTACACATACTTGACGTATTTTATACCTTATATAAGCAATCTTCGTAGTTTCACAAAATTTAACGACAAAAACAGAACTCTCCAAATTATTCAATCGTTTCGCGTTGCAACGCTTTATAATTTTTAGGTTTTAAAATCGTCAAAAGATGCATATAATGGCTATATTAGACCATGGTAAATGTTCAGTATTACTGTTTCCTCACAAATATCATAACTAAAACGAAAATGTGCGAATCTGAAACAACTTTTTTCAATTTTGTCAATTTAAAAAGCGTGAAAAGATCCCTTTAAATAGTAAAATAATAAATATGGCAATGTCGCATGTTTTTTTCTGATTGAATTTTACTTTTGAACTTCAATTCAGATAAAATTTTACTTTTGAACTTTTTTTTAAAGAAGAGTATAAATGGCCTATTAAATATAGAAGACACTATGCAAGATCATGGATGACATTAAATTTTTGTCAGAGGCCCCCTGGAAAAGATGCATAAAATTTGGGCATAGGTTCTCCTAGCATAGCAATTTTAAGAAAAAATTGGCAGTTTGGCAATGCAGATTTTCCACACAAATCACGCATAGGTTGCCCCAGCTGAGGCAATCTTAGGATTTAAATATGTTGTTGAGGAAGCTTCTTTTGGCCATTTTTTTTCAACACAAATTTGGACCTTGACCTTTGACTTAGTGACCTGAAAATCAATAGGGGTCATCTGCGAGTCATGATCAATGTACCTATGAAGTTTCATGATCCTAGGTGTAAGCTTTCTTGAGTTATCATCCGAAAACCATTTTACTGTGTCAAGTCACCGTGACCTTTGACCTAGTGACCTGAAAGTCAATAGGGGTCATCTGCGAGTCATGATCAATGTACCTATGAAGTTTCATGATCCTAGGCATAAGCGTTCTTGAGTTATCATCCAGAAACCATTTTACTATTTCGGGTCACTGTGACCTTGACCTTTGACCTAGTGACCTTAAAATCAATACGGGTCATCTGT
The DNA here is from genome assembly GCF_020536995.1 of Dreissena polymorpha. Classification (NCBI taxonomy): domain Eukaryota; kingdom Metazoa; phylum Mollusca; class Bivalvia; order Myida; family Dreissenidae; genus Dreissena; species Dreissena polymorpha. The sequence continues at coordinate 42,223,397 of NC_068357.1, forward strand.
GAGTCATGATCAATGTACCTATGAAGTTTCATGATCCTAGGCCTAAGCGTTCTTGAGTTATCATCCGGAAACCATCTGGTGGACGGACATACGGACGGACGGACCGACATTTGCAAATCAATATAACCCCTCTTCTTCGAAGGGGGGCATAATAAATCCACTTACCGTTCGAAGGTTCAAAACTCCGCGGAGACACCAAACATCGGCATGATCGGAACCAAACATCAAAGAAATTTGTCGAAAATAAAAACCAAATGTAACAGGAAAGTGCATTCATTCGGAGGTGCCGGTAAATGATAAACGTTAACAAAACTGGAACAAAATAACTTCAACAGCGAACTATTGTTCTTACTCGAAACGCAAAAGAAAAGGTCGTTTATTTTTCTTTTTTTATACATGTTGACATTGTCAGTTCGTGACCTTTAATCAAAGTGGTATACTCATGTTACCCGCTTCGCGATTGGACAATTATATCGAAATGACCAATGAGAAAACAGTTAACATATGAGGTGGTCAAATCGGCCGCCGGCCACCTCCTAATGAAAACGCTGATATACCCCCCTAAACTTCGTATAATAATGACAATTTTTGTATAGCCCAATGTTTCTAAATTGTTGACCTCAGTTTAACATCAAAGGATGTTGCCCAACCCTCAGCAATCTTCTTGGGCATGAGTAACATGATTGTGAAAACTACTATTTCTGATAAAGAGATGTTAAGCTGTCTCACTATGTATCTTTATTTCCAGACATTCAAAGTTTAGTTTTATCTTTTTAAAAATTTATCCTACTTATACAAATATTTAAAAAAAATACAGACCTGCTTAAACAAATGAACAACAACACCAATGGGATTGTTGTCAATAAGGTTTTTTCATATATGACTTAAGTTTAAAGTTATTTCTATATGAAAGAACATCTTATTTTTTCAAAGACACAAACATTAACCCAATCTTTTTTTTCAAAGACACAAACATTAACCAAATCTTTTTTTTTCAAAGACACAAACATTAACCATGATTGAAAGATAACCCTTCTAGCCTAGACTGCTTGGTGAGTGGAGAACTGTTGGACCTCCATGCTGAGTCAACCTCTGTAACTCAAGTAACTCAATTGTTTGCTCCTCAATTCCAGCCAACACTTAGCAGAAATGTTGTATGTGTGTCTCTGTCAAAGTTAATTGAATTTGAGTGTCTACTTTATTTGTTTTTCATCCAGTCAATCAAATGAATTCATCCTGTTCTACTGCCTGTAAGCTGCAAAATAAAGCAGTGTTAATGGGAGATAGGGCTATATTTTCTGTGAGAAATGTTGATGTCATTATTATGCACAGTTTGTGTGTTTGGACGGTGCCTGTTGGTTGTTTTTTAACAATCATTCGAAAGGGGAAAATCCACGGATGCATTGCAATAAAACTATAGTATTTTGCCAAATAAAAAAAAAATCTGGTGACTATTATTTATTTATTTTTTGTTCAATGAAGGTCTACTGATTGACATATATTATAAATTAATTTCTTAATGTAAATACTTAATTGAAATGTCAAACTCTTATTGTTCACTCAAAAGATACTACAGAAGCAACAAGTGCAAATAATGAAATAAAAAAAATAGAATGATGTTGTGAACAGCTTTGCTGTTTTGCTTCTCATGATATGCAACATACTTGTACCTTTCTTTCACTTGGTGGACATTTGCACAACCATGACGACACCGGCATGAGGAAAATTTCCTTTTTTTGCATAGCTGTTTAACCCAGCTTTTCATCTTACTTATACATAATTCTGGCAGATCCGTAGGAATACATTCCCAACTACTTTGCAGTACAGGATGTTAAACTGGAAAATGTAGGAAAATGCGGACTGGTCTCTCTGCATGTGCATATCACACACATTTTGTCCCAGTTACAATTACCGGTTACCTGTTAATTCCAACCCCAAGACTTTCAGGGTCAGTGGTGGTCAGTAAATTGTCAGGGGAAGAGGGAATGTAGTAACTAGCAATAGACACCTTATGTAATGATAACACAGTATTGTTTTCATGATAACAAATATCAATCATTTTAGGGAAACTTGCTATCGTTTGATTTTATTGACTTTGAAAACATGTGACATTTTTCTACTAATTGATAAAATGTCATTGAACAGACAATTTTTTTGAACAACCAGAAGTGACTGTGAAAATGTGCCAAACAACCTCTAAAAAATTAAAAACATCTGTATAATCTACTTCACTCAGGTTTAACATTCATTTACATATAAACAATTTTAAACTGATGTATATATGTTAATTTATTCAAAAGAGCAATTATCAATGACAAGAGTCACACCTTGTAATTAACCAAATAAAATGTGGGATACACCAATTCGAGCAATGGTACATAGGTAACAGTCATGTGCATTTTCAAGGAAATGAAATAAAAAAAACATTTTTCACATTCCAGGCATTCAGTTTGTAGGCTTAAATTGAGAAGTTAGTGTTGCTGTCTTTTTTATTAACAATTGCTTAAAAATTGAGAAAAAACAGTGATGTGAATATTTTAAATTAACTAAGGTTTAACTTATAGAAAATTGATGGGAGATAACCTGAGTATTGAGATTTATTCTGGAATTTATGGATCCCATTTGGGGAAAATGTATGTGTTTTTCAATTGGGAATGGGTCCCCTTACAGGCCCCAAATTTGAAAGAAAAAAAAACAATGTCATCAATATATTTTTATTGATCTTTTCTTCTGGCTATTATATTTCATCTTACAATTAAGAGGTCTCTCCCTGTCCTCAATACACTGTATAATAACTAAGATAATCATAGGTCAATTTATTTTCTAAAAGTATTCCTGCGGATTTTATTTTTAGGAAACCATTAAAACATATTAATGTATTTTTTTACATAAAGACATTTAAATCTATGAAACATTAATTTCATGAGGTCCTTTTCACTGATTGAGCTAAGGGATCAAACAGCTTTTATTTCTAAACATGTTTAATAAGGCCATATAACACATCCTTTTTGGGACAGTCATTACAGTATTTTCTACGTACCCTACCCAACTTTTTATGAATGGGTCGACAGTCATTATGTTGTCTACTCATTCATGAACACTTTCCCCAACCTGCCATTTTGGGAACAAAACTTTGTTCAAGTGTTTATTCACCTTAAACATTTCAGATTTAACGTCTTATTAATGCATCTTACCAAATAAATTTTCATGGAGTTGCTCAGCTTTGCTTTACAACTGTTAGCAATTCAGGGGCAATTTGTGCCCATCTACCCACAAAATTCTCAAGCGTCATGTCCCGCCCTAAAAATAATACCAAAGTGTACTTAGGCAAAATTGGTGCAGCAATAAAAATGGTTAACCGGCTATTTATTTTCTTTGAAGTTTTTGGGGACTTTTTGTAACTGATGTTTAAATGTGGGTTAGCAATCACCATAAATAGTTAGGGAATGTTCTCAAGTCACGCAATCTATATTCCACATAAGTGTTTAATTCACACAAGAACAGCCGATGTTGCAGTGTTTTATGCCCGTATATAAAAATGTCTGTCTACAATATTGCACAGACATAAATGCAGTACTTTAAGGCATTCAAAGTTCAGTTGCTGTATTAAATTATGTGAAAAAGTATATACATCTGACATGAACCAACATTATGCAAACACAATCTGCTGCCTTATAAAACTCTTTTAACAACCTTATTGAGGTTGCCATCATAATCTATACTTACCATGCTTGGGTTACAGCTTTATACAAATCCAAACCCTATTTTATAACTGCATGGCATGTAAAAACCTTAAGAGCTTTCTAATCAATTGGTAAATGAAAATATTGGGTGTATTTTTTTTATTTTCAAGTAGCAATTTTCATGACCCCAAATAATTAAAACAGGTAAGTAATGCTACAGACATATTTAACTATAACACAGATTTTGAGAAAGATTTAAAAGCAAAAACTCAATATTTCATGTAACATTAGGCTTAAACATATCACAGAAAAACATCCTTACTATATCAATACACTCTTTTAACTTGACATAACATAGGTTTTATTCGATGCCTCTTAAATACTTGTAGCACAAAATATTGTGTTACAAAGGGAGGTAAATGTCTTATAACTGATTGCAATATACTGACTTTTCATTATGAGTTGCATCCCTTATTTTAAATGACGGCAAAATTGAAAATGAAATATTTAAAGTCAATTCACACACTTATGATTTTAACACTGATAAAACATGGATGTATTGAAATGGTATTTCTGAGTGTAAATCTGTCAGATCAAACGTTGAATATTGTTAATGGCATGTGCATTATCAATTAGAAATCTGCACCATTAACAAGAGAATCAATGTAAACAGAAGATCATATGACATGTAATAGTCCTTCAAGTACAAAAGATGAATAAAATCGAAATTAAATCCATTTGCATACCATAGAATTGCTGACCCAACTATCAATGATCAAAGGCTGGTTTTGTTGGGTATAATTCACCTTCTACTAATTTATGGGTGGTATCTGGTAAATGCGCAATGCTATTAGTTCATTCAAGTATTATAACTTATTGATAAAAATGTGATCTTTTGAAGATCCAGCATATCTATTCACAAAAGTATAAGGAAAACACACTTAAGTTGTATTTCAAATTTTAAATGCATGGTAATACAAATTTACATGTATGGCTACAAATGACCCACCTACAGTCCTGAACCAATTAAACAGAACCTTCAAAAATATAAGTACAATTTATAGATTTCAAATTGCGATGACTTTGTATTGCCACAAAAAATTATATTTCTGTAAATTATCATGCATGATGAACAGAATATATATTTTTTAATTAAAGCATAAATATAGCAACTGGCACATAAAGTATATTCAACTTTACCCATTTATGTCTAGCGTCTAGAAAAAAGTATTTCATCAAATAAAGTTAACACCTAAACAATCAGTGTTCTTTATAGCAATAGCCACAATTTCAATGCTAGATGTGGTATGATTACATAGAATTTTGTTGTTACAAAATGCTCGTTTTTATTTATGTGTGACCACAATAAATCCATGTTAATTTCCTGCAAATATATCTATTGATACGACACACAAACACTAAAATGGTACCATGTTAAAACCATAATAAAAACGAGCATTTTGTTAACCACAAACATCTTTTTTACCAACCCACATCTGTCGTTGAAATTGGACAATGGCCATAAGGAACAATGATTTTTAATTGTTTAGCTTTATTTTACAAAATATTGTACGCAATTTTCGTTGATTTTGAGTAGTAATGTTACTTTAACAATTAAAAAAAATCTTTAAATTCATCTTAGCATTAACGTCTTTAAATTACTTTTCACTAAGATCCACACAGTACTTAAAGAGGAGTGGAAAGCTGATACGAACAGATGGACGAACAATTGCAAAGCTTCATATCTCCCCCTCAGTAGTTAAAGAGGAGATTAAAATACGAAATGTTTAGACTACATATTGTACTGTGAGATGAAACGACAAGGGTCCATAACTCTGCCAAAACTCATCACAGCCACTATTTATTTCTTGTTCAATCATCTACACATTAATGTCATTCAACTATGAAAGTTTCATAAAGATCTAATCAGTAGTAATAGAGGTGTTGAAAACACAAGCTCCAGTATATATGGATGGGTGGAATATGGACAGACGGATAAGTGACTCCCATTCCTTAGGAGCATATAAACAAAGCAAGGCCACACATGTCAGCATGACTTAACTGCAATCTGTTTGGTTGAACAATAACACACTTTTAATATCAAAATCACATTATTTCAGTATTTAATATGATTGTTTCAGGTTTCCGGTATTTAAGCAAAGTCTGGACATTAATGTAGAATGTCATTTTATACATCAATAGTTGCCTCAGGAGACCATATATGGCATTCAGAGACTTACAATCAATTATAACCTTTAATGCACAAGAGCAGGTCTGAAAGTATGTCTTTTATTCTGGGAATATCAGACTTTATTGAATAATTGTATAATCTGCTCCGCTGAAATTATTTGTTGCCGACTAATTCAATTCTATTTTCATGCAGAATTTAAGTTTTCTTAATGCAGCATATTATATACATAAAAATAAATTCAAATCAGATACTAATATTAGGAAGGTAAATTCTAAGTATACAATGGATAAATTTACCAGTAAAGAACGCGTAAAAAATCCATTTAAATGCATTCTTATTAAAGTCATGGGGTAATTCTAGAACAGAAAGAAAAATATAACAATAATTAATTACATATCTAATCTCAGAAAGTAAATATTGAGATATCTTAATATTTATATAAGTGAATAAACCTCCAGTCATTAAGCAATTAATTTTCAAAATAGAGCCACTTCTTTGCATCAACAAGTATACAAGTGGATTAAAAAGATAACATTCCATCTTCAAGACAAAGTAGCTACTGAAAATATACACTAATGGAGTTATGGGAATTATTGGCAACGAGACCATTCATGGGATAAAACTAGACGCTGTCCGAACACACGCTTTGATCCGTGATGGTAATCGACAACAAGATACAAGGTCTTACGCTACACTTGTTGTACTGAATTATTGTGTTTGTTGTGTTCTGTCAATGACAGAAATCCTACTTGACACAATCATAACACCTGATTACATCAATTAGGCCACGGAAAATGTGGAAGTTTACCTCAAAACTCAGTGGTTTTTATCAGTGCTTGTGTTAAAAAAGTGGCTCTCCAGTAATAAAAAAAAGATTGTGGATTCCATTACAGAGATGTATGTTTTGTATTACAAACCAGTAGAAGACCAGTTTTGTAGCTGCTGTTGTTGTATATATTTACAGTTTGACATAATAAACATAATACGAAGAATCTTGTAATTTGATTTTAAATTTTATCTAAAAAATGGATACAAAAAATCATTTGTTACATTCAGTCTTCGTTTGTTAGACAAAAAAAGCAAATACACCTACACTAAAACTGACTTCTCTACTTAATAAGGATTGGAATGTTAACTTGAGGACATTCAGAAAAACAAGAATATCAGTGAAACTGATGGATGCTCCCCGATGATGCCCTTTGTCAATGTATGTGTTATTAAACCCCTAAAAAATCTATTATTAGCCTCTGTGACCTTGACCCAGTGACCTCAAACCTCATCATTATGTAGAGGTCCATGCAAGGTACCTACATGCCAAATATGAAAGCGATTGGTAAAGTATTGAAGGCACTATGAGAAACGGTTGCAAAAGTGTGACAGAAGGAAGTCTATTATTAGCCTCGGTGACCTTGACCCCAGTGACCTCAAACCTCATCAAAAGGTAGAGGTCCATGCAAGGTACCTACATGCCAAATATGAAATCGATTGGTTAAGTATTGAAGGCGCTATGAGAAATGGTAGCAAAAGTGTGACAAATGGAAGTCTATTATTAGCCTCGGTGACCTTGACCTTGACCCCAGTGACCTCAAACCTCATCAAAAGGTAGAGGTCCATGCAAGGTACCTACATGCTAAATATGAAAGCGATTGGTTAAGTATTGAAGGTGCTATGAGAAACGGTAGCAAAATATGACGGAAGGAAGGAATAACGGAGTGTGATGGAAGGAACTACAAACTGGCAACTATATGCTCCACCGAAAATATTTTCGGGGAGCATAATAACAGAAGACAGCCTTAGTCTGCCTCAGCATAAAATTATAATTTTGAAATCATATCAACTTTGACATTTAACCAAGGGAAGCTATTATATGAGAATTGAACGCCACACAAATAAGATGTCAAATTGTGCAGAGTGTTATAATAACATATGCCACTTGGACTATTTTATGCAATAAACTTTTATGTTATTCAAGAGTCTAAATGGTTATATACATTTGTAGAGAAAGTTATAATAATATAAATTAATTAATGTTGAAAGGTGTAATTCAAAATACATTTAACTATGCCTGTAAAACTGTTCATAAATGTTATGTTAAATAAACATTCATGCTATGTTATGTGTAAGATTGGTTTACTGATCAAATCTTTTGTTGTTTGACTGAATAACTTGAAATGTTTAAAAAAAACTGTGTATAAAACAAGAGCTGTGTTTGTGAAACACAATGCCCCCAGTGAATTTGACCTTTGACCTAGTGACCTCAAACCATGTTTGATTGTAGATCTCAATGAGATGCATGCACATGTGAAGTTTAAAGAACATAGACCCAAGAGTTTTCATTTTATGAGCAAGGTTAAAGTTTTGGGACAGACACACACATACAATGACAGACAGACAGAAAGACAGACAGACAGACAGACAGACAGACAGACAGGCCAAAAACAATATATCCCCTGATCATTTGATCTAGAGGCATAAAAAGTCAAATTATTGTTTAGGTCACACAAAAATATATAAAACCGGTTGCATGAATTTGATTAGTTTTTAGAATCAATACAAAACAAACTATTAACCTGTCAAACACAGACCAAAAGCAAACATAATGGACCACAAGCACACTTCCCAATACTCTTAGCCTAAATATTCTGAAATGGAGATTACACCAAAAACTGATACCACAGAAGACAACAGGGGACAATGTGAGGACACTTAATGAAGCCCCAATGAAGTCACTCAAGTTAAACCTGATATGTTAATTACAGGTCCGGTGCCCAGTGGGTAGATCCCTATCACGCCCCGGTATCTGATCCCGCCTTGCCCTGGCCCCTCACATAATCCTGGCAGTGTTCCCACCACAATAGACCCTATTCATCCTGTAGCAGAATGAGCCCATAATTGACCATATGAGTTGCAGTATAGTTTCTACCAGTAAATAACAGTATTGCAAGCTTTTGAGCAACAGAAGTCAGTCACATTGTAACATTCTTGCTAGACCCTGTGAGAAAACCATTGTGTCATCCCCAGAGCAGCTACTTATTTTACGTTGGAGCCTTGCTCTGGTAAATGGGGGCTTTATTCATGATTGTGCATTTAGTATCATCCAAAATTAACCTGTGCTGTCTGCACAGGCTTATCAGGGCCGACACTTTACGCTTTCTATGGGAAAATCCTGTTTTGATGCAAAGTGGCGTCCCTGATTAGCCTGTGCTGACTGCACAGACTAATCCTGGGTGACACTCTAGGCAAAAATTAAATCCTGTATTCCCGGAGCAAGGCTCAGTTCAAGGTGTTGGCAGGAGAGTCCCAGTCTGTGTTGGCAGGAAGTTCTCTCTGCAGACAATCCAAGGGTGCATGAATGAGGTATTGGCAGTGTTCAAGAATAATTATTAAAGATTATGACACTTTGTATTCAAACACAAATATTTTTCTATATAACATTACTCAAGATAATCCTGACTAAATTTTTATTGTTTAAGTAAAAAATCGTACACGTTAATTACTGTGACTGTGCAAGATATTAGAATACAAACTATAATGCCAGTCACAAACTTTAGGATCATTTTCCTGCACAAAGATTTTGTTTAGATTTTATGAGAGCATTATAATGTAAACTTATTTTTGCATATGATGGCAAAAGACTCACTGCAAATCTTGCCCTTAAAGTGGCCTTTTCACAGATTTTGGCATATTTTGAAGTTTGTCATTAAATGCTTTATATTGATAAATGTAAACATTGGATCTTTAAGCTCCAGTAAAAAATCAAGAATGAAATTTAAAAAAGGGAAAAAATGTAGCCGGTACCAGGGCTCGAACCAGTGACCCCCGGAGTCCTGGATTTAGTCTGAAGTAAAAACGCATTAGCCCTCTCGGCTATTCCGCCTGGAATACACAGTATAAGTATTATAAACCTTATATAAGCAATCTTCGTAGTTTCGTAAATTTAAACGACAACAACAGAACTCTCCAAATTATTCAATCGTTTCGCGTTGCAACGCTTTATAATTTTTAGGTTTTCAAATCGTCAAAAGATACATATAATGGCTATATTGGACTATGGTAAATGTTCAGTAATACTGTTACCTCACGAATATCATAACTGAAACAAAAATTTGCGAATCTGAAACAACTTTTTTCAATTTTGTCAATTTACCAAACCGTGAAAAGATCCCTTTAAAAGTTAACTAAAAGTAATCTGGTTGTGAAGTCAAAGCTTTATCTAAGAATATATGCATCAATTAAAAATTAATATTATATAACGAGGTATATCCAAATGATCCCTATTCTGACATGACTATTTATTCTGTATTACCATTAATATTTTTATTGCTCAATAATTGAGATAATGCAATCAGTTGTTGATTGCTGCAATGGTCTGCTCTCTATCCAGATAGCACTTAATTGTCACAGGCTCTCTCCCTTCCCCATATGATCTTATATTTAACTGATAACAAATGAGCTGTGCAAACCTTACCTGCAATTCTTATGTTAATTCCTTTCACTCCAAAGAATCATCAAACAGCTCAACTTCACTCAAAGCTCTTTAATGTCCCAGTGATTTTTTCTTTTCAAACACACACAATTTTAGATTTTATTGCTGGGCTGTTGGTTTTTTAATGACCAGAACACAAAAGTCCGCTTCAAAAATAACGAAGAAAAACAATTACAGCAAATTGTTATATCCTTCGCCCATTACTACTTTTTTAATACTGCCTAAACCATCAATACCAAGAATCAAAGTAAGGAATTTACGATCCAATTTTGATTTTATAAAAAATAATCCATGTCATTTAAATCTCAGTGTTGAGCATTTTATTATAGCATATTATACATAATTTAATCCATTAATGTCTTAATACCTTCATAACACAGTCTCTAAATACCTTTAATAAATCCAATTATTCTAATAGTCCCGGTGTTTGTGCGCTTTAACACTTTCTGCAATGCAAAGGTACATTTGTTTTTTGAACAACAATTTGTAATATACACACTGACACTAATCCAGTAATTTTCTCACTAACTTTGTAGACTTAAAATAAACACTCTCACCACTTAAAATGACATAAACATATCATAAATGTATCAATTGCGCACAATCGTCCAAATTGCTTGTTGAAAGGTCTCCATACAATGCAGTGTTCAAATGATTTATTTCTTCTTTACTCCAGTCTCAGGTTTAACAAGTTTTGTCACCTATTTAGTGTATGGTAGTGTGTTACCTTACAACGGCAGTCCAAATGTAAACTCTACAGTCCAATTTAACTGAGCCAAATAAATACCACAGTCTCTCTTTAAGTCTAACTATAAAATAAACCGAACTATCTCCTAATGATAAGCCACAAACAGGCGACCTAAGATGACTGAAAAACCTGATAAAATGAAGTAAAAATAATAAATAATTTAATATTTTCAGGATGTTCATAAATTACTCAAATAAATAAATATTGACATAAAATAATATTAATTTAATTTAAGTTTATTGGTAAATAACTCAATAAATACGTTGCTCTGCTTGAATTCAAAATATAACATAGTTTTAACCTCAAATTTTAGATTTAAAGCATCAAAAGCCTTAAGCTTATTTAGATGCTCTCCAGTCCGGTTCCTGGGTACAGCCAATACTTGAAGTGTATCCTGGAAATCTTGGGAATGATTCCAGCATGGGCACCAAGCCTGGACCTCTTGACACCATAATTATCCATTATGTCTTACTGACTTAACAGAAAAGTTAACATTGGGTGGCAATTATAATTCTGTAAAATATCCATTATCAGTTTCAAAATTCTGAAACTATAATGATTAATATAAAGAAAACGGACACTGCATTGTTATGATTTTATTAAGCTCACAAAAAAACAGATCTGTGTAATATTCTAATATTTCAAAATTTGTCAACATTATTTATGATCAGCACAAACATTTACCATTCGTGCTAGCACCAAACAGCAAAACCACCAAAACATCAGTGGTTCAATGTTGTAAAATTGGCCATGAACAAAATAATTAAGAAAACTTTTTCAGTAGGGGTTCTTAAACATACCAGTTTTTATAAAACTCACAACTTTACAATAACTGTTCCCCAATTTTCATCAATTAAATTCATTAAAAGCCCATCAACACGTGCCAGATCAGACCAGCTACAGGCATGGCATCTATGGTGGGTGGGGAAAGTCTGGCCTCAACATGCAACAGTCTAACAGGTAAACCCATAAAGGTAAGAATTTGTTGTTAAAAACAGTTTCTGAGAGGCCCATGAACAGTTAACATAATATACCAGTCTGTTAAAACTGCAAATCAGATACATTTAGGCAAAAAAACACAACATATTACAAAAATCTTCTGCGCATTCTTCCACCTCCTTTTCATCATTATCCTTATTCTTATTATCATTCTAAGCAATGTTCACAATCATCATAAGCACCATCATTATAATTATTGTATAAAGATTCCTAAGTATCATCATTACGAATTATCAGCATCATTATCATCAGCATCATGAACACAATCAATCAAACTTAACATATGTTGTTTACAACAAATTTTAAATGTTCACCCTAAAGATCTCATCATGTTTCCTCAGCCATATGTAGGACCTTAATTAACACCAATTGCTAACAGTATATGTGGGCACTAACTGTGACATTTGCAATCATCACATCAAAGTCAAGAGACTGGAAACACAAGTGGTTTTTTTTTTCCCCAAAAAGTGGCACCAAAAGGTTCCCCAAGTTTCTGTTAATGCATGATCATCTTTAGAAGTAGATGATACTTCACTAAATGCCACAAAAATACTGTAGAATATAAGAGTATTAGATGGTCTACAAATAATCCCAATATTCTTACCAAATTCTTTCACTGACTACCCAGTAGTATGTCCATTATGGACAAGACGGAAAATCAGATAGTCATTATCAAAATAAATTGGCAATAAATAATAAGAAATAGTTGATAATTAATGATATCAAATCTAATAGATCTACTACTTTTGGAAGCTTTCTCTAAGAATTGTAAGGCAAAAGAGAAAGCAATGATCGTGACAAAAAACATTGCAAAGAATTCGTCTGAGCACAAAAGTTTCTTGCTCATAACTTATGTTATGTTCGGAATTTAATGGTCGGCAGTTTTTATATGCAACAAAACCACCCAACCTGCTTGCCAGATCACACCAGCGGCTATAAAACAAGTTATTTTTATGTGTAAATATTCAGGGTCAGTGACTTTTATTGTTACATAAACCTTATGTCACATTGCTGTTTTGATCTCTACATGAAGATGAATCTTACAGTGTTACATTGTTCATACCTCATCATTCATACTTAATTATTCATACCTAAACAACTTAGTTCAGAAAAACATTTATGTTTACTGAGCATTTTTGGATGTTCAGCAAGTAAGTATACAAATTAATCAGATATGCAACTTCGGTCCTAGCTTGTGTTGTGTTATATGCTTGTTCTAGCACATTGATTCACATAATCAGCATTTTATCTTTAGAATTTATAACCCCATTCAACAACAATATCTGAACCAAATGCCTGTTAGCAACAAGTTGAAGCAGTTTTCCCAAAGAAACTCAAATATTTTACTGTGACATTGAAAACCCTTTATAATGCGCTTATTTGACAATTGACTATATTTGACCTCTTCTTTTGACCTTGGCCTTTGAGTATGGAACATTTGTCTTAAATAAACAACATCTAATCCAGACACACTGTTTCATGCCACTTCCCAATGTAAGCATGGTTGACCCTTCAACTGTCCACTTTCAAATGTAAGCATGGTTTACCCTTCAACTACTCACTTTCCCATGTAAGCATGGTTTACCCTTCAACTAACCACTTTCCCATGTAAGCATGGTTGACCCTTCAAGTAACCACTTTCCCATGTAAGCATGGTTTACCCTTCAACTAATCACTTTCCCATGTAAGCATGGTTGACCCTTCAAGTAACCACTTTCCCATTTAAGCATGGTTTACCCTTAAACTAACCACTTTCCCATGTAAGCATGATTGACCCTTCAACTAACCACTTTCCCATGTAGCATGGTTGACCCTTCAACTAACCACTTTCCCATGTAAGCATGGTTGGCCCTTCAACTAACCACTTTCCCATGTAAGCATAGTTGACCCTTCAACTAACCCCTTTCCCGTATAAGCATGGTTGACCCTTCAACTAACCACTTTCCAATGTAAGCATGTTTTACCCTTCAACTAACTACTTTCCCATGAAAGCATGGTTGACCCTTCAACTAACAACTTTCCCATGTAAGCATGGTTTACCCTTTAACTTACCGCTGTCCCATGTAAGCATGGTTGACCCTTCAACTAACCACTTTCCCACGTAAGCACAGTTTACCCTTCAACTAATCACTTTCCCATGTAAGCATGGTTTGACCCTTCAACTAACCACTTTCCAATGTAAGCATGGTTTACCCTTCAACTAACCGCTGTCCTATGTAAGCATGGTTGACCCTTGAAGTAACCACTTTCCCATGTAAGCATGGTTTACCCTTCAACTAATCACTTTCCCATGTAAGCATGGTTGACCTTTCAAGTAACCACTTTCCCATTTAAGCATGTTTTACCCTTCAACTAACCACTTTCCCATGTAAGCATGGTTGACCCTTCAACAAACCACTTTCCCATGTAAGCATGGTTGACCCTTCAACTAACCACTTTCCCATGTAAGCATGGTTGACCCTTCAACTAACCACTTTCCGATGTAAGCATGGTTTACCCTTCAACTAATCACTTTCCCATGAAAGCATGGTTGACCCTTCAACTTACAACTTTCTCATGTAAGCATGGTTGGCCCTTCAACTAACCACTTTCCCATGTAAGCATGGTTGACCCTTCAGCTAACCACTTTCCCATGTAAGCATGGTTGACCCTTCAACTAACCACTTTCCCATGTAAGCATGGTTGCCCTTCAACTAACCACTTTCCCATGTAAGCATGGTTGACCCTTCCAATAACCACTTTGCCATGTAAGCTTGGTTGACCTTTCAAGTAACCACTTTCACATGTAGGCATGGTTGACCCTTCAAGTAACCACTTTCCCATGTAAGCATGGTCACCCTTCAACTAACCACTTTCCAATGTAAGCATGGTTTACCCTTGAACTAACCACATTCTCATGTAAGCATGTTTAACTCTCCAAATAACCACATTTTGACACCAAATGTTTTACATAGCAATTTATTTTAAACTGCGTGAAGAACATAATTGGCTGGACAAGCTGCTTGCAGCCATATTGGACCTTGTTGATCGACCTTGACCTTCAAGACATGGACAAGGGCCTTGTGTATAAAACAGCATCATGCAATGACCATGCCCAACTAGGATGTAACAATTATAGCTAATGTTTCCTAATATAATCATAATGTTAAAATTCTGAAATCATGCTAAGTGACTCTTTTCTTAAATTTAAATATTCAATTGTAATTGTGTGACACATCTATTACCAACATAGAGGAATTTATGTGGCTTAATGTTTAGGTACAGTAAGGTACAGTCTATGTGTTTTCTTCATCAGCAGAGATAAGATATTAATTGAGTATTTTGCAAGGTGAAAAAACAATTACCAGGTTTAAGACTTTCAGCTGATGCCATCATTATGTCTTCAAGAAATCTCAAAGTGAGACAGAATCAACAACTGTTGCTGTTAAAATTCTTATCTTGCATGAGAGGAACTGATTGGTGGTATTGCACAAATGTTTCACCTTTCACAAAAGAAATTCATTAACCTTTCCAATCTAAGGTTAACTACAACTATTTGATGCTGCAAGAATAATATTTTGACAAATTATACACAGATGAAAAAGTTTGCTGAGCTGCATGTATGGAGATTCAGTTTAAGTCAGAAACTATTAGCCGAATCACACAGTCCAAGCTGCCAGATGGGACCCCTATTGATATCTTGTTAAAAAAAGCTATAAACATCAACTGGATGGCTTATTTTATATAATTCACCACCTATCAATTGTTGGACATATCAATCTACGTGGTTGTATGGTGGTTTTTTCATCATGATTTTGTAGATGTTTTTGTGTCTCACTCCACAAAACAGACCCACCTGCTTTGCATGTAATATTCGGAAAAAAACAGACAAATAACACATGAAAGATTGTTTCATAAAGATTGATCCCAACTACCAGCACCCAATGTCCACAGATCTATATCAAACAAGCTGTCTGTCTTAATCTCCCAAAACACACAACCTCAAAGTGCAGCAAGCCTTGTATCATTCTACAGGTCCACAACTCAAAAGAAACAACCCCCTGATCTTAGTACACTATTTTTATGAGGACCCTATTATCGCTGACGAAAATCTGCCTCAACTACAAGCTTACAAGTTCACATCTTTTATGACTTCAGACATCAGAGTCTTCTAAAATTACAAACTGTGGAGCAATTCATTAAACAAATTATTTTCTGCAATTAAAACAACTTTGGCATTATCTATCTGAGATTTTTCAACTCCAATTTTAATTACACAAGCACCTGTTCTCCTGCAATTAGAACAGCTGATTGCTTTTAAATATCTTGCCAAGAAACTTTTCAATATTTATTTAACAATAAGACCATACTAAAACAAATCATCACCATCAGAAATTTGAGACCCAACACTAGGAATGTTTTCCCAATTGAAGTTCATCAGATGCCTGAGCAATTAAAACAATCAATCAAGGGAATTGATGTGTTTGAATTTTCAGCAGTTTCAGTTCCAGAATATAAAAGCATTTGTATCTTGTTGCAAGACTGGATATAGCACAATCAGCATATGTCTACAGCCTTTGGTATCCAATGACTTATTGAATGCCATTTACATTTATATGAATTATTTGTCTGCTGCCTTTATACAATGACGCATTTTCCCCATTAATAACTCGAATTGTACCCATTGCCCCCTTGTCTTCCACGAAAGGTACTGCTGCACAACAAGACATATGGGCGCACTGACCTGAGGTTGATGGACCCTGGCTTTCGTGGCAGTGGCGGCAGACTGACAGAGCCCACAAGGCTGTGGATGTGTGTGTTGTTGTTGTTGGGCTCGGACTGGGCCTGCTGGATGCAGTGGACCATGCTCACAGCCTCCTGGCGTAGCTGAGTCACGTGTGTGTAGCACACCTCACACTGGCCCTCGCGTGAGAACCGGTAGCCATGATCTGCCACTTGAAGCTTGTCCTTGAAACCCTCAATGGCACTCAGTGACTGGAAACATACAAGCACATATAGGGGCATAAATGACTTTGTTTATTTTGCACACATACCATTGCAGAATGTTTTGAGGGATTAGTGTGGAACTGTTTTATCTGTTCAACAAATGATAAGCAGCTTTAACAGTTTCTCACTCATTACTGGACACTTTTGTATTTTGTTTTTGTATTGACTAGTTTTATACATTTTCTCTTTTATAACAAATTATTATTATGTATGATTATCTTCCAATTTTTATCATTTTATCCCTAAATAAAGACAGTGGTGGCCCCTAAAATTCATTGGGAATTCTGTCATCACATAATGATATCTTCAATTTTAGTTCCCATTTTGCAACAATCATAACCTATTTTGCAACAATCATTCACTTTATTTTCAGTTCCCATTTTGCAACAATAACTTACTTCATATTCAGTTTCAATTTTACAACAATGATTTACTTCCTTTTGAGCTCTGACATTTTCCAACATTATATATATCATATTGAGCTCTGACATTTTGCAACAATGATTTATATCATTTTGAGCTCTGACGTTTTGCAACAATCATTTACTTCACTATCAGTTCTCATTTTGTAACATAATTATGTACCACATGTTTCCCTGTATATTTTAGGAAATTATTCTGTTTGTTTTTGCTTTTACTCATTATGTGTGTTCACTTGAGACTATTTTTTTCATACTCATTTCACACCTGGGATACTAAAAGTGTATAGCAATAAGTCTCTGATAGAGAGATAAGATTTACATGGAGGACATGGTTTTCTAAGCAGCACACTCAATGGTCATCAAGGACTATTAATGTCTGGATATAAATCACCAGCCACACTGCACAGTGCTTTGATAAAAGCTTTCTGTCCCACATCAAGCCATCAAGACTGGATAATGATGATGTACTCAACAAGGGTACTTCTCCAATCAAAAGCAACTTTTTCAGTGCTTTTTGTATTCCCAGAAAGAGGGGGATATTTTCATAATGCAATGGAGGGGGAATTAAGTTGTCGGGGGGGGGGGGGGGCTGAGGCCGACTGCATAGTTGGTTGAGGGGGCCAAAGGGGGTTTATTTAAGTAGTTGTGGAGCAATAGAGGAGATCTTTAGTTGGTTGTGGGACCAGAAAGGGAATCATTTAGTTGGCTGATAGAAAGTTGTGATTTTTTTATTTTTTTTTAAATATTTTGGTTCTGCCCTTTGATAATAAAATGCATACAGGCAGGATGAACTGCTGACTTTAAAGGCGTGAATGATCACATAGATCCCATAGTTGCTAGTATTGGTAAATATTATTTAATTTCCAAATATTGAGATAGAAAACATCAATCAATCCATATTTTATTTGATAAGGCACTGTATAGGATGAGCAGTGAGATTAACTTGTCAAAGACCCACACAATCTTTTATCAAATAGAAAGCTTTGTCAATGTACCCCCCTGAGGACATTAAACCCACTGAGAGGCACCTTGTTGGCCATCATTTAGCCATTAGCATGAGGATGATTATCTGGCTGTTGAAGCTTCTGATTGCATTCCAGGGTAGCCAGTCTTAGAGGAAGAGTGAGACAGGATGGGGGAGATAATAGCAGGCAAGGGGAGATAACACTGGGCAGGACCTTCCACCGCTTTAGGTAGTTAAATATACCAACAGTAATATTTCTTGTCTTAGTACGTCATATTAATTTGAACTGACTGATGTTGGTAACAAGTTAATGTGGACCCCATTATAAACTAAATTGTACCTGTGAATGTCAATAGTCTGATTACCACTGTCCTTGGAAACAAAATGAAAGATCAATGGCATATAAAATGAATATTTTAAAAAAACGTTTTGAGTACACATATTATTATAAAATTATTAGCTATTGTTAGAAATGCAAAATGCGCATTAGTTTTGCAATTAACACTTAATAAGCTATAAGAATCCAGTACCGTAACTACTCTATGTTTTCGGACACTCTAAGTTTTCGGACACCCCTGTTTTTAGCAAAAAAAATTATTTTTCGTGACTCTTAATTTTCGGATACACGAGTTTTCGTCAATAATTAATGTCTCTAAGTTTTCGGACAGTATATTTTTCAGCTCTATTTTACCAAATTTTGGTCCTGTTTTCGGTATCTAATGTCAATTCGATCATGAGGTTTTACAACCGGATTAACATCATAAAACATTGCAGGTGCATGCTTGAGGGCAACGGACCATTACATTTGCGTTATAGGGTAAATAACCTTGTAAACCGGTACATGTATTAAACAATGGTTTCGCTCGATAGCATAAGCGTACTGACAATTACCAGGGGTAGGGCAAATTAGCAGTTCAATTATCTACCGCAATGGTACTACCCATTCTCAGTAAAATAACTGTGACAAATAGTAAACGCTTCAAAGTTTGGTGCACCCTATTGCAAGTTTTACGAACAATGAAAGGTGTTAGACAAGAACTATCTAAAATGAAAAAACAAAGAATTCATAGTTTGCTTTTTTATTGCGTTAATTACAGGTTCGTACTAGCGAGTATCGGTACATTACATGCTCATCTTTGAACTCGTTGGTCAAAGTAGAATCTTTTTGTTACTTTCTGTCAAATAAATTAAGCATTTAAAATTATTTTAAATGCAGTGCAAACATATATAACTGTAATTTATAATATAATGCATGGTATTTTACAAGCGCGTGCTATTACCGGTAGTCGTTGATACAATTGACGCTATTTTTGGACACTTCAATTTTCAACTCTAAGTTTTCAGACACCTATATTTTGTGAATACTTTTCGTATCTAAGTTTTCGGACACGAAAATTTTTTATTATTTTTAAGTGTCCGAAAACATAGACTAATTACGGTATTCAAGATTTGGAGATATATATATATATGCGTCGTGTACTGAGAAAACTGGGAATAATGCATGTGCGTAAAGTGTCGTCCCAGATCAGCCTGTGCAGTCTGCACAGGCTGATCAGGGACAACACTTTCCGCCTAAACTTGATTTTCGGTAAGAAGGGACTTCCTTGAAACTAAAAATACCATAAAAGCGGAAAGTGTCGTCCTTGATTAGTCTGTGCAGACTGCACAGGCTAATCTGGAACGACACTATACGCACATGCATTATGCCCAGTTTTCTCAGAACACGACACATATATAAACAGACATTAATTAAGTATTCAGCTGACAATACCATGGTAACAAACTGATATTGTTGCACAAAAAATAAAAACCAGATCTGTCAGTTAAATGTTAAATTCAGATACTCTTACAGCATCTTGTGCTAATGGTGATAATACAATAACAAATTGGCAATCAACTAGAAAAAAAACTTGCAAAATGCATGGTTAAACCCTGAGAACATATTGCATTTACAGGATTTTTTCAAGGATAGGGTTTGAATAGGGCTCGACAAATGACATTCCGAGTTCATATTGAGTCAACGCCCGTCATATGATCTTACTTCAAATATATTTTTTTGGTGAAGATTCATTGAACTTTGTACCCTATTTTATGTAAAATATGAAACAGTATACATCGGAAAAGCTGTACTTGCAATTTATGTCTATCTCATACTTGCTTTGAGATGTTATCAAACATTTTGTCACTTAAAAGGTGACTTCTTGATAGGCATCAACAATATCATCTCAGAGGGACAACCAGTTGCCATAGACTATTTTTTGAAAGCAAGAGATTTATAGTTGACTGCCATGAAATTGTATGATAATTTTCCTTTTTAGTTATAAATAGTTTTCTCATTTTCAATTTTAAAACAATACTGTTATAACATATATCTCGCATTTTACTGTAAATTGCATAAGTGGGATTCGAGAATTTGGATCCTCACAGCTTGTCAACATGCATATTAAAACACAACAAGTTATACTTGAATGTTAAAGTTCAAGATTTTTTTAAGGCCTGGGGGAAGCCTTAGTAAGGATAAAAATATTTACAAATGGTTTTATTATAAAGGTATGAATTATGTTAGCAAAATATAATTGAAATAATAGAATCATAATAATGCAGGGTTCATTCAATTTGAACAATTAATGTAAAAAGAACAACACATTTGTATCAACAGTTATGTTGCTCTTACATATACAAATAATCAACAACAAGAATAGTAAACATTTATATTCAGAAGGCATGGTGAAATCCATTTTTATCTTGAATGATAATCAAAAGTGAAATTGCAATTAAAAAATGCTCAAAAAGTTGTTGTTGACAGTTTCATTAAGGGAATTCAGATACTTTAAATCCTGATGGAAAAAACAATGTCATTGTATATGCTTTTTTTAGTTCGCATTGCTTTTAATCTTTTTCTAATATTATTACACTAACAGTCGCAACTCATTTTTTTTTTTGTCTACTACAATCAATTCAAAGTGATAAAACACAGACGTGACAAATACCCCCACATGAAGAGTGGATGAAAAGTACTTGAAATAGGGAAGACCATGCTGAATGTGTAAAACGCACTAATTGACCCCGTGACCTAGTTTTTGGCCCAGCATGGCCCATGTTCGAACATGGCCTAGAGATCATCTTGATAAAACCTCTAACCAAGTTTGGTGAAGAGCGGATGATAAGTACTTGAAATACAGAGTGGACAACATACTGAATGTGTTAAACGCATTAAGTGACCCCTAATTGACCTTGTTTTTGGCCCGGCATGGCCCATGTTCAAACATGGCCTAGAGATTAGCTATATAAAACTTCTGACCAAGTTTGGTGAAGATCAGTAGTAAACTACGTCAATTAGAGAGCAGACACCATGCTCAATATTTAAAACCCACTAAGTGACCCCGTGACCTAGTTTTTGACCCGGAAAGGCCCATGTTCGAACTTGGTCTTAAGATCATCTAGATAAAACTTCTTTTCAATTTTGGTGAAGATCGGATGAAAACTACTTGAATTAGAGAGCTAACACCATGCTGAATGTTAAAAAACGCAGTGACCCCGTGACCTAGTTTTTGGCCCAGCATGGCCCATGTTCAAACTTGGCCTAGAGATCATCTAGATAAAACTTCTGACCAAGTTTGGTGAAGATTGGATGAAAACTACTTGAATTAGAGAGCAGACAACGTGCTGAATGTTTAAAACGCACTACAAAAGACCCTGTGACCTAGTTTTTGAATCGGCATGACCCATATTCAAAGTTGACCTAGACATCATCTAGATAGAACTTCTGACCAAGTTTGGTGAAGATCGGATGAAAACAACTTGAATTAGAGAGCGGACACTTAATGCGGACCGAACGACCGACAGACCGACTGACAAGTTCACTCCTTTATACCCCCCTAAACTTCGTTTGTTGGGGTATAATAAAAAACATGTGCTTATGTTTGTTGCCAAGGTAATAGGAAGCGCTCATGAACATCCAGCAAAAAGAAGTTAATCACAGGATGAAAAATCTCCATTATTAAGTCTGATTACAATCAAATCAGCCTGAATCGGTTAGACCAAAAATGAATTTTATTGTTGTAAAGTAGACATTTTTGTCGCACTTCGTTTAAAATAGCCAGAAACAAAAGTGATAACAAAGAAGAATTTAAACATAGAGGGGAAATGTACGTTCTGCATGGAGGACACGGGCAATTTTTGGCTACTAGTAGGAACAAGAGATTGCCAAGCAATATGGTATGTTTTTTGTTTTTGTTTTTTTTATTTGTTGCCATAGCAACCATAATTATTGACGTAGGAACAAAATGAAATGAAGTGCATAATCTCCATATTACCATCTATCCATATTTTAAGTAAAATAAAAAGCGCATTTGTGAATGTTGCTGAAATAGTTATGGAAATAAATAACATTACCAAATATAAGTAAGCATTGAATTTGTGGTAGCTAAAATAGTTTCTATGATTCTTATATTTTATTTTATGCTTTCTGGTGATTTATAGGGAAATATCAGTGGATTAAAACTGATAATTTCACTGTTTCAAACAATGAAAATTATCAGTGAAAATTATCGATAATTTTCACTGTTTACTGTTAAATGACGTCATTTTTTGGACGAAATGACGTCATTATTCCAGCGAATTTCTTTAGTGAAACTCTTTAACAATGTATATAAACTGTGAAAAAAGCATAAAATAAAAAGAAAATTTGTTGGATTCGGTGGCATATATCTATTTTAATTCATTCGTGATCATAGAAAATATATATTTTCACTCGTGGCGAAAATATTATTTTCTATGATCACTCGTGAATTAAAATCGATAATCCACCGATTCCAACAAATATCCTCTATGTCATGTGAATATGTTTTTAAAATTATATTTTTATCAGACAGATCTTTTATATCTGCATTAAATCTTTGCATACTGCCTTTAAATCAAAGTAAGCTCTGGAAAATGACATTCCCAACCCATTTCTGTTTCTTTTTCTTCTCAATAAAAACCACAACTATATTTTCAGACATGTACACCAAATTAAAAAAAATCAAAACAAAGGTTCAAAGTTTAAATCAATTAAGTTTTTACTTATATAATTATTGATAAATATATCTAGTTATATATATATATTATTTATGTTATTTTTCCATTGAGAAGGTACTTATTGCATTGGAATTTGAGCAGAATAAATGTATACTTCCTTTTAAAGCAATTTGCAATTAATAACACAAATAATAACCTGTGAATATGAAGATATATCCCTTCTCACGCCAATTTTCAGTTTTAAGCTGATAAGTTGATTATGGAATACACAAGCAGTCAAGATTTGCTGATCTCTTAATCCCTTCAAATATTTCTAACACCTAAGCTAAGCAAACTTGAAATCCTTCAAAATCTCTCAAATATATATTTATTTTACATCATACTTTTTGTGTAAATCTGATTAATAAACATTCAACAATAAACACCGGTACTCCTTTTCAAACTTCTGCTGGCCACTGTCATTTGGATTGTCATTCAGATTGCTTTACTTATCCTCTTAATACAGACATTTTGTTCTCCTGATAATGACATCTCTAACAGAAAACCAATACAACACATACAACTAAAATATACAACAGCTTATTCGCCAGAACCACTATAATAAAACAACACTATATTTAATACCATAAATCAACATTAGCACACAAAACCAATAGCCTCTGCCTGTTTTAGACCAACATTTTATATTCTATTCCGCATAAGTCTTTTAAGTCAATGCAGCCCATTTCAGCCCACTGACAAGTCCCATTAGGTACATATTGACATTTGTGAAGTGACCACATACACTAACATTTGTAATCTGATACCAGGGCCAGTCTTCAATCCCAGTGTCCAGTCAAGTCCACCTTAGTGTGCAGTCTCACACTCTGTGACGTAACCAAACAATCAAGTGACTATAACCAGCTACTTTACTTTTCCAAGACAATCTTCCTGATACAGGCCACATTTTAACCTTTGGTTCATGGTACGTTTTAAACTGTCTTTCTTATCCATCAACAATGTAATATATATATATACAAAACCCAGACATGCATTTCAATGTTAAATCAATTTAGGATAAATAATTCCAGTGCAGTAGCAGAAAAAATTAAAACTTTACAGAATATGTTTTCTATTTACTTATTATTTTAAAAGCGAATAAACTGCTTCAATTACCAATTGTTGGTGAAGACCGATAAATCAAATCATGACTAACTTTGAAAAAGGGATGTATAACTTATTTAATTGACCAATACTTGATATTATAGTCTCAATTTATATCTCATGGTTGCAGAGTGACATTCAACCAAGATCTAGCCTGGCCTAGCTTGCTGTAGATGGCTCCGGAGGGGCAGTCAATAGTTCACAGCAGTGGAGGAATCCAGAAAGTGCATATGAAAGGATAGATTATCCTCTATCTGTCACTGTGTAAACACTGAGTATCCTGGGACCATATGATCAGTCAGGAACTGTACACAATCTCACATATCCAGCAAACAGAAATCTCTCTGATGTTTACCCCACCCATCCCTCTACAACTGTGCAACAATCAAGGTAATGCTCTAAGGATATGGTCAATGATCATTGAAAGGATGAATTTAAGATTTATAAAGGATTACATGCATTCTCTTCAATTGTGAAAGTCAGTTTCTTAATAGTTAATTATTTATAAGTTTCACCAAACTGTACAAGAACATTAAAAATAGAGAAAAAAAAATGAATGACCATGTTATTTTGTGTTACGTTCTTTTAAGTTTGGAACTAAAAAGGCAGCCACTGGTTAATTACTTTGTGTAAAAACACATTTTTCATTAAAATTGCTTGTTATTGTTATATGAAGTACGCATACATTTAAAACTTTTTAAATAATGAACCAATACAAATTTAATGATCAGCCATTTAAACATATTTAACAGTTTTCCTGATTTGTTACTGTAAGATCAATATTAAACATGAGTGTTTTGTAAAAGCTAGAGCAGTTTTGACACGCAAATATACCAGGATTAATGTTACTTGTTGACTGTAATCACTTTCATTTCAAAAGTCAATTTATTAATTACACACATTTCATAGGCATGCCATATCAGTTGTACTAATCACCACGCTAAATTCTGCACCTTATTCACATTGTATAGGAGAATGCAATGATTACAAAATTAATGCCCAGTCATGGAAAACTATCTAGAATTAACACCTTTCCCAGATAACAGTCTTTACTAGGTCTTACCACATTTGATAAGTCTTGACACTGTGATCCTGTTTCTTACAAAGCATGAAAAATTGACCAGTTTCCCACAAAAACAGGCCATTAATTGACCATTGGTCAGTATTAAGTTGTTAAAAGATCATGCATCTAAGTCTCCTATGTAAATGTTAGGACTTCCATTATTCTTCATTTTGCAACCAGAAATAATTATAAGGTCCCCTCGACCTCACATGACAAATATCCACAAAGATATAATGAAGCCCAGGAAAGTCTGACAACTGGAGCAGATTGATAAAAGTATATGCTTTAACTCTCATTATTTATTCATTTAACCTTTTCCCGCTTAGAAGCAAAGTGAAAAAGGCTATGTGCAAACAGTATAAAACCAGAACAGCCAGCGAGCAACTTGCAGTCTGTTCAAGTTTTATGCTGTTTGCTGCTCATCATAATCTAAGGTTTGGAGATGAAGCCTTTAATCTTGTAAGAAAGGTCTTAAATTAAGTATGACTTTCTAAGGGACTACAAATGCGAGAAAATACTTATCTATGTGGTAAAGGGTTTAATAGCGAACTTATAACTACTTAAGTTAATGCTGTTTTGCTGCCGCACTTTGATTATGATTGTGGAATATGGCAGTTTGGTGTTGGAATGATGGGCAATAGCATGATATAGGGGCCTATTAGGTATGAAGGGCGGAATCTGATTCATATCTTATAACAAATCATAACAAATCATGTATTGTATTTCAAACATTTATTTATACTGGACCAATATGCAGTGATTACTGCAGACGTCTATGCTCTTTCATGTTAACTACATCCTGATTGCATTGCCCTTGTTTATTTCATATAAATATATCTTACATATCACCCTGTCAATGCCGTCAACAACCTAGCATTGGCCTTGTGGGATACTGTTCGGCGATATATGAGCAACTATCACACAGAAATACCATAAATGATTGTATTAGAGCTCTTGAAATGTTAGATATTTGACCTTGACCTTAAATATAATGATTTGTGTCAAATACAAAGAGGCCCAAAACATAAATGCAGAGTGCATAATTTAAGCCATTAAGCTGGAATTGCACTCATCAGATAAAACACACATGATCATGATGATACTTGTTCATGATAACCAATCATTTGTGTTCAAAAGGCATACAAGAAAAAGTTTTTCGTTTCCACTTAAAAAAATGTGTCCAACCACATAGAGATATGGTTCATTTTTAATAAATAAGATCATCTTCATTAATTATCTATAAAGTTTGTGATTATGGTTTCTATATTGGATCATATGACAGTCAGTTAATTTAAACAAAATGTTCCATATGTACTTTAAATGTTTTACAGTAGCCAATCAAAACATATTTGAAACTTTCTTCAAAACACCAATAATATGTTAATATATGAAAGCAGATACGTGTTTTTCTTCTACTTCATAGGTAGACACTTCAATCAATTGCATTCAAACATGAAATATTTGGTTGACAGCACTCCTAAATCGTTATTTAATAAGCTTTATTCAGCAGTATTTATTCATTCCAAACAAAACAGACTTAATAAAACATTCTACTGTAACGAATAGACTTTGACAGAGAATAGGCCACATTGTAAATATTTAACCCAGTATTATAAACAAATTAAAGTAAATCTAATAACACTCATCATTTAACACAGCTATTCGAATTATCAGTGTCAGTTTCTTTTAAAATATAAATTAAATCTGACAGCGATGAAAAGACATTATGAAAGGCAAACAAAGACAGCATTGTGTATGAGATGATGTCATACACAAGATGGTTCTTGAGGACACATGCCAGTGTGCTGTGAACCCACTGTATTGTAAAATCTGCAGCACTAATTAAATGATGTCTGCAACTTCATATTTCATTTTATTGCATGGTAAATGTTCAGTATTACTGTTTCCTCACAAATATCATAACTAAAACGAAAATTTGCGAACCTGAAACAACTTTTTTCAATTTTGTCAATTTACCCAAACGTGAAAAGTGTGGTCATTGTAAGTAACCACACAGAAAAAACTAGTGGGCTCTACAGCCAGTGTCAAAATAATGGACTCTAAACCTATGTCAAATTATTGGGTTATTATCCCACAGACACACAATAAGGGGTTCAAGCCACAATGTCACAACACACTGCTCTAAAAGCTCAATATTGTTTTTATTCATCATTTTGGAAATGTGGAAAAGGCCGTTTAAATCGAGTTTAAGTTTTGTAAATAATACATCTTGTATCAGTTTTGGTTCATATGATAGGTAATAAATTTTGTTTGAATTCCATTTACAAACAAGAAACCGTCGGAGACGGGTGATGCTCCCCAAGGTTTTTTTTGACACAATATTGCACTATATATTCAGATAAAAGGAAAAGTCTTGAGAGGCATAACTTTGAACAAAATAATACGATGGATGGTTTAGCTACATAAAAATTTCAATGGGCCATAACTCTCAAAATAAATCATCTAACCAGAACCCACTAATAGCATGTGCATCTCCTCAAGGAAGTTAAGCTTCCCATAAAGCTAAATTGTATTCCAGTCAGTAGTTGGGGAGAAATAGCCCGGACAAGAATTGCACTATATGTACAGTTTATAGAAAATTTCAAAGGGCCATAACTCTGTGAAAAATCATCCGACCATAACCGGCCGATAATATGCACATCTCCTGTTGGTAGTGAAGCTTCCCATAAAGTTTCATTGAATTCCCGTAATAAGTTGCTGAGAAATAGCTAGGACAAGAATTGCACTATATATACAATTGAAAATTTCAAAGGGCCATAACTCTGTGAAAAATCATCCGACAAGAACAGGCTGATAATTTGCACATCTCCTCTTGGAAGTGAAGCTTCCCATAAAGTTTCATTGAATTCCGGTCATTACCGTATACGCGCTCTTATAAGACGCATTTTTAAGACTCATATTAATAAGTTAAAATGGGGGTCGCGTCTTATAAGCGAGATACTTGTGAAAATAAGCGAAATTTTTCAAAATATCGAGTTTACTGGGCTTACGCTGGCCAAGTTGGACACATGTCAATTGTTTTGAATCATCGCGGCAGCCATTTGCATTTTCTCTAAAGTCTGTATTTGCCCGTACCGTGTATCGGAACGCTATGTTCAGTTACCGATTTACTTGAAATAAAATGTATCGTTATTGATTTTGTTGTCTATTATTTTTTATTTGAATTTTGTTATTTTTGGGTCGTAAGGCGTAATATTGTCCATGGTTATACTTGAAAAGTTTGTATCACCCGATTGTCTGCGCGCGACGTCGTTAAATGTCGTATAAATTGGACATAATAGTATTCGTGTGTAAGCGGCGACACTAAGCAAAACAAGCTTAAAATAACAGCAAAATCAGTTCGCAGTTTGAAACTGTTAATTGTAAAATAAACACGCGATTACAAGTGCTTCTTGACAAATTTGTATCACCTGATCGTCTTTGTTCGACGCTGTTAATTGTCAATTAAGACATAATTGGCAATAAGGGTATCGTCTGAAAATAGTTACCAGTTTGCAATTGTCAATTGTTAAATAAACACGTTCATTCAGACGACCCCCTTATGCCGATGAAACCTTATTTATTAGGGACCCACGACAGCGGGAGCAAAGAGCGACCGCATGCAATTATCCACAGGTGGCTTTCTTCTTGACCCCAGATTTCACTATCACGCGATTGGCTAATTTTTTTTAAAGTAGGCATTACCTATAGACAATGGGCGTAACATCAAGGTAATCTATATCTGCCTCTTAGTTTTCAATACCCGTCAAACAATACAATTATATTTACAAATTACAACTACTGGAATCGCAAAATGTAACGCAAACGTAACTCTTATGATCTCAAACTCAATGGATGGTACACAGGACGACGAGTTGATTATGATCTTGTGGAAAATCGCGATCAATCTGAGGATGTATCGGCCTGTGCAAAGGTTAGTGATTGCGACCATGATGATGATGATGTCGGCGACTGGGTTTACGATGACAATCTCTCTAGTGAGGAATTCTACAAACTGTTCGGTGAAAGCGATGATGAGGATTTCGAGGGATTTTAAGATGACTGATACGATCAATTACGAACGTAATATGTTTGAAATTGTTATGGCAAATTGATTAAATATGCAATTGTTAGAAATTGTGTTTATTTGATAATTATTTTTACTGTATGAATATTCCTGGAAAATAAATTAAAACCTACTTATATATCATGCAATAAACAAATATTATTTACTTTGTTGTTTGATTGTTTTATTTTTCGGACTTGCGTGAATTACTAATTGTATGCAGCGCGAGTTTGAAAAATTCTCAATGTGTTTCTTATTGATTTTCTTCAACATTCTGCCGTTTTTCGGCCGATGAAAACGGCAAAATTTGACCGCGTCTTACACGCTGGTCAGTCTTAAATCAACCAATTATAAAGTCCGAAATCAGGGTGCGTCTTATAAGCGAGAGCGTCTTATAAGCGCACGTATACGGTAGTTGCTGAGAAATAGCCGGGACAAGAATTGCACTATATGTACAGAAAAAGGAAAATTTCAAAGGGCATTAACTCTGTGAAAAATCATCCGACCAGAACCGGCTGATAATATACACATCTCCTCTTGGTAGTGAAGCTTCCCATAAAGTTTCATTGAATTCTGGTCATTAATTGCTGAGAAAAAGCTCGGACAAGAATTGCACTATATGTACAGTTAATGGAAAATTTCAAAGGGCCATAACTCTGTGAAAAATCATCCGACCAGAACCGGCTGATAACTTGCACATCTCCTCTTGGTAGTGAAGCTTCCCAAAAGTTTCATTGAATTCCGGTCATTAGTTGCTGAGAAATAGCCCGGACAAAAATTTTGCACGGACGGACGGACACACCGACTGTAAGACAGACCAAGCGGCGACTATATATGCTCCCCCCCAAATTTTTGGGGGGAGCATAAAAATATGTGCACAGACAATTTTAATTACACACTTTACCAACAAGAAAAGTACATCAACTTGGCCTTGATCCTGAAAAATTATGTTTTCAACCTGCAGAAATAGTGAATGATTACCAACATAAACTACTTCCTGCACCACTCATAACAACCTCTGTCATTATGCAAATGTAACACCTATTTTGTTTCATCATGAGAACAGAGATAAGGCAGCAATTCCATGATTTTGTTATAACACTTTTTGTCAAGAGCCATAGGAAATGCTTTCAGTGGGTCCTATAATTCACAGCCTAATACTTTTCACACAATTTGTCTCCAATAAAGGAAATCATACAAAAAATTCCCATCAAATTAAACTTGACACCATCTTCTCGGCAGACCCCACACATCCGGTTCTTAAGATGTTTTGCTTTTATTAAATGATTTTTCTCTCATTAATATTCCTGCATCAAGCATGCTGGCACACACCCAGAGGCATTAACGCCAATATGACATCACTAAATTAGTAAAAAAAAGAATGGGAAGACAATAGTGACTGTTGATAGAGGGACATCAAGGACATTTTCTTTGTTTCCAGTTTTAGAAATAAATAAAATGAAGAGCCAGAGACCTTACAATCTTCTGAAATCAAAATGTTTATTTTGTTTATGCTTTTTGTTACAGGGACTTGCTCACAGATTTTGCGTTTATTTTTTTTAATTTTGAATTTTTTTACTAAAACACTGTATTATATGGAATACTTTTGAATAGTTATACAAACAAGTGCCTGCCCTTGGGATCAAACTCTGGACCTCGTAAAGCCTCTAACTTGCAGTCACTAATAACAAAGCCTTTAAAGTATCTTACTACATTAAAACCCATTTCAGTAATAGACGCTAAATTAGAGATGATAAGGGTTACAATAAAGAACATCTAAGCACAATAAATACAGTTTGATCTTAAATTGAAGGCAAACTGTTTTATTTAAAGAAAACTGGCATTTTAATTACAGCAGCCTATTCAGACTTTCAGGAACGCTTTCCTGACAGGCTGACAGAATACCACAATCATTAGATGTTCCATTCACTAGATGAAATGTGATTTTTTAAGGCCAACGTCATGCAAAAATGGGTCTTATGCCATATGCAGCCAGCATTGCTGTAGCCCAGTCCGGGCATCTTGCCGTCTGGTCAGGAACTACCTAATGAAACCATGAAACCTTGCGTGATTAAATAACTGATAGCATAGCTCCTGTCACCAGAGTGCACAGTTGTGGAGGCTGAGCTTGAGCAACGCTGGACGAAATGCGATGAGACCCATTTTCCCATGATGAGGCTCTAACAGTGTGAGTTGAATGTGTCAGAAAACAGTGTGTTAATCAAATATTAACATATCATATACTTTGATGGCAAAGAAATAAACTCATAATAAGACCAATTGTGAGAACACATAAGATGTGATCAACTGTGGTATATTATTTATCTACAAACACTTTTGTGTGGTTTGAATATATGTGCACTTAATAACACACTTTTCATGCTGTGGATATGCAGTTGACTTTTCAAAAGCTTTCGACCGCATGTGGCATGATGGCCAATGGCATGTTATGAGAGGATTCAACATTTACCAAGGACTGGTGCAAGTCATTCAAGAACTCTACGTAAACGCAAGCAGCGCAGTGCTTTTCAACAGACAGAAGGGGTACTTCTTCAGGACATCAGTTGGCGTCTGTCAGCATTGTCTCCCCTGCGAAACGTTTTAGAACTGTTCTATAAAATTTCTAGAACTGTACTGGAACAAATGACTAGAAGTGTTCTGGAATCATCCTTAAAATGGTCTAGAATGATTTAGAACAGTTGTTGAACGTTAAATGAGAATAATTTGTAGAACAAATAGTTCTAAAACAGTTCTGAATTTTTGTTCTAGAACAATTCTTGAACCATTGTTCTAGAATTATTCCAGAATTATTCTTGTATAAATTTCCAGAACTGTTTTAGAACAATTGTTCTAGAAATAATTCTCATTTAACGTTCAACAACTGTTCCTAAAAAAATCTAGTAGATTTTCAGTATGATTACAGAACAGTCCTAGTCAGTGTGTTCCAGTACATTTCTAGAAATGTTTTAGAACAGTTCCGAAGGTTTGCTTCAAGTAAGTCTGGAACTAATGTTCTAGAACAGTTCTTGGACATTGTTCCCCTCAGAACTTGTAACTGAGAACTATTCATCAGGAATAACGTTATTACCTTGCCCAACTGGTGGGATGATTGATCTTAACTTCCATTATTAAATAAAGTTTATATAAGAAAATATATTAACTTTATTTAACTACAACAATATACTTCAAATAGTTACACAATTAGAAAATAAGTATACTATTGTTCACACCAACATTATATATAAACAATAAGTATAACTAATCTAAGAAAGAACATTTTAAAGGGAGGTAATATCCCACTGTTACACATATTTATTTTAAATATGTAGAACAATTGTAGAACAATTGTAGGCCTTGGTTCTAGACCTGTTCTATATGTGTTCTTATTCCCGATTAGAACTTTTGTAGAACTTACTAATTTGAAATTGAAGTCAAATTATCATTGTCTGAATTAGTTTATTTTAAATATGTAGAACAATTGTAGAACAATTGTAGGCCTTGGTTCTAGACCTGTTCCATATGTGTTCTTATTCCCCATTAGAACTTTTGTAGAACTTACTAATTTGAAATTGAAGTCAAATTATCATTATCTGAATTAGTTTATTTTAAATATGTAGAACAATTGTAGAACAATTGTAGACCTTGGTTTTAGACCTGTTCTATATGTGTTCTTATTCCCCATTAGAACTTTTGTAGAACTTACTGGTTCTTTAAGAGTTCTAAATGTGTTCTAGAACGACATTTTAGAACATTTTTTTATAAATTTCTTGAACTTATTTTGTCCTTGAAATTTTCTAAAAATGTTCTGGTATATTATTGGGACAGTTTCAGAACTAAGCCTAATTGTTCTGGAATTATTCTAGAAAACTGTTCTAAAACAATTCCAGAACATAAATTCTAGAATGCGAATATGGAACATTCTAGAACTGTTCTTGATGTTCTAAAACAGTTCCAGAACCGTTCTAATTTCTGGAACAAATTTTTGGGGCTGCTCTCTCCTGTCCTGTTTAACCTTTTCCTTGAGAAAATAGTACAGGAGACTCTCCATGACCACCACACCCCTATCTCCAATGGTGGAAGACCCATTTCCAACTTGAGATTCGCTGATAACATTGACCTCATGGTTTGCAATTAAAAGCAGTGAACTTAGAGATATCACCAATAGACTTTATAAAAGAGCAGGACTGGAGCATACAAGATGGAGTTCAGCATGGAGAAATTGAAGATAATGGTGAACAGCATGACCAATACAAGTGTAGACATCACCATAAACTGTGAGAAGCTAGCAGAAGTGACCATCTTTAAGTACTTGTGCCAAGGATGGTTCCAGTACCATTGAGGTCTAAATAAGAATTGCCCTGGCAACCACAGCGATGGCCAGACTGAGCAGTTTGTTGACAAGCAGTTCTATTAGCTTTGCCACCAAGGACAGGTCGTAGTCTCCATCCTCCATCTACTTTATGATCCATCCTACTCTACGGCTGGGAGACCTTCATGTGGACACAGAATGCAGGATAGAGGCATTTTAAGTTTTTAACATAAATTTCTCCGAAGACTGCTCCTCAGCTCCTACACTGAGCATAAGACCAATGAGTACATTCAGAACATGACTCCAAAACTTGTTGATCCACAAGACCCCTACTGGCAACCGTCAAACGACAAAAGCTGGCTTGGTTTGGACACATCGCCAGCCACAACTCTCTGTGCAAGACTGTTCTCCAGGACATGCTAGAGGGAGGTCAAAGTCGCGGACGTCACAAGAAAAGATGGATGGGTAATGTTAAAGAGTGCACATCCCTTCCCATGGAATAAATTACTCTCAGCAGCACACAAAAGAGCGTACTGGAGGAGGATTTCTGTATCGTCGTCCCTCATTTCCCCCACACGGCCAGAGATTGACGACGACGATGACGACAAACACGAGGACAACGACTATGACAACGACGATGATGAAGATGAGATTGATGCAAGTTTGCAGTTTGAATATATTTTTATCATACCTCTACGCTGATTTTGGCCTGATACGAAGGTGCCTGATGTGTTTTATTTTATGTCAGTAAGAGTTAAAACAAAAAATCTTTGGAGGTTTCGGTATTTTTCGGATTCAAGTCATACTATTGTAATATACAGGCTAGCAAAGAATTGCAAAATATGCAGCTTTACACTAAGAAAACAACTCATAGGAAAACCTTGCCGTATGCTAAACCTAACCTGATAATTTACAAAACAAAAATCAAGCGTTATTCCCTCTACACATATATGTAACACGGATATTTTCTGTATTGTCTTATATTATGCAAATGACATAATATGTGATTTCTTAAACGTAATGAGTAAATGTTATATGAACTATGCAATGATATTCAAACTGTATAGACAATAATTCAAATGTGTAGGAATGAATATGCAATACACCGCATTACAAAAATTGCATGCGGCGGATAATCAACAAACAACTGCAAAAAAGATAATAATAATAAAACTCTGCTTTTAATTTAATTATCTCAAATGTAAATGTTTAGCCTTTATTTTCAAAATCAGGATACATGCTGAATATCTTTAAAAAATATTTAATGTTTATGTTTGGCTGAGTTACTATTCTGCTCCCATCTATCTACCTACTTCTGTAAAATGGGGAACATTAAAGGTGTTTATGAACCTCTTCAACACATTTATTGTTAATATTGACCAAAATTGCTTTACAACATGGAAGTAGATTGTCTTCATTGTGCATTTCAAAGTGATGTTTTATATTGTTGTAAGGTTGTTATGCCACGAGGTAAAATGGCCCATCAGTCGTAATATGAAATGTCCTGATTTTGACCTCAATAAAAATTGCATGTTTGAATTTCACCGCCTCATAAGTTGAAACTGTAATTCAAACAATTAAAAAAAGTCTTAACTTATGATATTTTATACAAAGGGGTAAGAACATTTTGCTTTAACAAACACAACTAAATTTATTGTAAAACGTAGCAGCAGTATTTTCAAACTTTTAGGTGGAAATAAAAATTAGGACTGGTGTTAAACTAAATTGGGATCCCTCTGGTAACATGAAATGTATCAATGTTTTGGCTTTGTTCTAAATATCATCCAAATACAACATTTATTTTTGACATCATCTAAATACAGACTTTTTTGTCTTCATATGCACTTACAGGCTTGAGGCTTGACAACATCCAAGTACAAACGTTGTTGATCTTACTTATTATCATATACAAAAGCTTTGCACAAACTCTAAATGTAAATTATATGGTAGTCCAAATAATTTGACGGAATCTTCGATGTATATCGACCTCATCTTTACAGGAGTAATTATATGGTAACAGAATATTGTCTAGACATTTTACAGATTCAAAAACAAATTTGTTTTTACATCACTTTGAATGTTTAGGAAATCATGACAATATAACTTGATTTTTTTTAAATAAAAACTACCATTTTAACAAACCATAATGTATTGTACAAGACATTTAATATAAATCTACTATAGGAAGAGTATAAATGTTAAGGATGGGACCAGAATGTCTGTAAAAGACATTAAAGTGCAATTGAAGTGTCAAAAAGCAGTTCAAAAAACCAATTTCATCTTGGATGATCCATAAAATTGGTGCTTTCTTTCTTTTGTCCAGAAATAATTGAATCAAAATCAATGTACCGAAGTGGCAATCCTTTTGTCTTCATTCAAGTAGAATAAAAATAAATCTTTCAATATTGGCTATAAACATAATCATAAAACCAACTATGCAATCTCAGTTTCACTCGCCTCCAACTGAGGAGGGTCCTCCGGGATAGTCAAGATGGCCGCATCCATGGCAGAACAGGTATATTTCATCGTTGTATATCCTTTATTACATTTCTTTAATTTTTAAATGATTCTCACTTTCTAGCCATATCAGAAAGAAAGTGATTAGCGTTTATTTCCTATTAAAATTTGCTTTTTATCTTGAGCTCACTCTCTGCCAATGTTCTTAGTCAAGCTGTAATAAGGTCATCATGCTAAGAAATTGTGCAGCGAGTAAAAGTTGAGATATAGAGCAAATATTTATACGAAATAAGCGCTAGCAACTTTCTTGTTGAAATGACTGGAAAGTGAGTGGCATTAAAAATTAAAACAAGGATATCAGTAAAACTGATGGATGCTCCCCAATGATGCTTTGTCGATATATGGGTCAATTGTGTGGAAAAAAGTGAGACATTGAGAAAATCTAAAATTAGCCTCAGTGACCTTGACCTTGACCCCAGTGACCTTAAACCTCATCAAAAGGTAGAGGTCCATACAAGGTACCTACATGCCAAGTATGAAAGAGATCGGTAAAGGATTGAAGGTGCTATGAGAAACTGTAACAAAAGTGTTACGGACAAATCTACTATTAGCTTTGGTGACCTTGACCTTGACCCCAATGACCTCAAATGTCATCAAAAGGTAGAGGTCTATGAAAGGTATCTACATGCCAAATATGAAAGAGTATTGAAGGTGGTATGAGAAACTGTAACAAAAGTGTGACGGAAAAATCTATTATTAGCCTTGGTGACCTTGACCCCAGTGACCTCAAACATCATCAAAAGGTAGAGGTCCATGCAAGGTACCTACATGCCAAATATGAAAGAGATCGGTAAAGTATTGAAGGTGCTATGAGAAACTGTAACAAAAGTGTGACGGAAAAATCTATTATTAGCCTTGGTGACCTTGACCCCAGTGACCTCAAACGTCATCAAAAGGTAGAGGTCCATGCAAAGTATCTACATGCCAAATATGAAAGAGATCGGTAAAGTATTGAAGCTGCTATGAGAAACTGTAACAAAAGTCTATTATTAGCCTTGTTGACCTTGACCCCAGTGACCTCAAACATCATCAAAAGGTAGAGGTCCATGCAAGGTACCTACATGCCAAATATGAAAGAGATCGGTAAAGTATTGAAGGTGCTATGGGAAACTGTAACAAGTGTGACGGAAAAATCTATTATTAGCCTTGGTGACCTTGACCTTGACCCCAGTGACCTCAAACTTCATCAAAAAGCAGAGGTCTATGCAAGGTATCTACATGCCAAATATGAAAGAGATCGGTAAAGTAGTGAAGGTGCTATGAGAAACTGTAACAAAAGTCTATTATGAGCCTTGTTGACCTTGACCCCAGTGACCTCAAACGTCATCAAAAGGTAGAGGTCCATGCAAGGTACCTACATGCCAAATATGAAAGAGATCGGTAACACATTGAAGGTGCTATGAGAAACTGTAACAAAAGTGTGACGGAAAAATCTGTTATTAAATTTGGTGACCTTGACCCCAATGACCTCAAACGTCATCAAAAGGTAGAGGTCCATGCAAGGTATCTACATGCCAAATATGAAAAAGATCGGTAAAGTATTGAAGGTGCTATGAAAAACTGTGACAAAAGTCTATTATTAGCCTTGGTGACCTTGACCTTGACCCCAGTGACCTCAAACATCATCAAAAGGTTGAGGTCCATGCAAGGTACCTACATGCCAAATATGAAAGAGATCCGTAAAGTATTGAAGGTGCTATGAGAAACTATAACAAAAGTGTGACCGTACGGAAGTGCGGAAGGACAAACTGGCAACTATATGCTCCCCATATATATATATATATATATGGGGAGCATAACAAGTAATAAAGGGTATAAAATGGCGAAAAAATACCTGTCTTTGCATTGGCGTCGCCATCTTGACTATCACGTGATAACCCCCTCTGAGAAAGTACATCCAGAGATCTAAAACTTAAATGCATTTGACCAATTGAAATAAAAACTAGTATAATCATTCTCATTGGTTAATATTGTATGTTTAAATCGAGTTTGAGATCTTTAACAATTGTGGGTCCATTCAGGTCATAAGAAAACTTTTGGTATCTGATAATATATTTAGCATTATGCAAAGTTTAGCTATGTGTTCTTTTCCAAACATTGAGAAGTCCGAAAAGTGGAATGTCAATATACCTTAGGCTTCAAATTACTTCGTTAAATATGAATTTTCTCCCACGACGATATGTAAAAACTCTTAAGACCTTCTTTGCATGCAATATATTTTATAATTGGTCCAAAAAGCACACATTCATATAAGAAACAAGAGCTGTCTCCATAGGATGACATATGCCCCCGAAAAACGCTTTGATAGAAGTTATGAGCATTTTTTGAAACCTAAACGCAGATTTCGAAACCTAAACGCGGACCCTAAGTTCAAGGTCAAGGTCAGAGGGGTCAAAATTTGTGTGCGTATGGAAAGGCCTTGTCCATAATACACATGCATACCAAATATGAAGGTTACATCTGAAGCGACATTGAAGTTATGAGCATTTTTTGAAACCTAAACGCTGATTGCGAAACCTAAATGCGGACCCTAAGTTCAAGGTCAAGGGGGTCCTAATTTGTGTGCATATGGAAAGGCCTTTTCAAATGCACATGCAAACCAAATATGAAGGTTACATCTGAAGCGACATAAAAGTTATGAGCATTTTTCAAAACCTTAACGCAGATTTCGAAACCTTAACGCGGACCCTAAGTTCAAGGTCAAGGTAAAAGGGGTCAAAATTTGTGTGCGTATGGAAAGACCTTGTCCATATACACATGCATTCCAAATATGAAGGCTACATCTGAAGCGACATAGAAGTTATGAGCATTTTTCGAAACCTAAAGGCAGATTTTGAAACCTTAACGCGGACCCTAAGTTCAAGGTAAAGGGGGTCAAAATTTGTGTCCGTATGGAAAGGCCTTGTACATATACACATGCATACCAAATATGAAGGTTACATCTGAAGCGACATAGAAGTTATGAGCATTTTTTGAAACCTAAACGCAGATTTCGAAACCTAAACGCGGACCCTAAGTTCAAGGTCAAAGGGGTTAAAATTTGAGTGCGGATGGAAAGGCCTTGTACATATACACATGCATACCAAATATGAAGGTTACATGTGAAGCGACATAGAAGTTATGAGCATTTTTCGAAACCTAAACACAAAGTGTGATGGAAAGACAGACGGACGGATCACTATATGCCCTCCTTCTGGGGCATAAAAAGTCCGTTGTCTGCATTGCTGACATGCAATTTTTTGGTTGGAAGCAAAAAAGCACAACTTTACCCTTCTTGTGCAGCAGCAATCATTAACATCAAACTACATTTGTCATCAATTTTTGTGTGAATAAGCTGAACAAATAGATTACATGCCAGACAATTTAGTGCGCTCAGAATAAAACGCAATTGATTTAACATTGTCAAAAGCTAGCCGCTGGCTATATAGGACGTCAATTTCACATTAAAACTCTAAATTATTAACCAATCAATGAGCACACACACATCCAGGGAACAAAGACGCTAGCTAGTGACAATGCTTGCATAAGACCAAGATCACATTTTCTCTAGTAATAACGCTCAATTTTATTCCTAATGGAATGGTTAACAAAACCAGGACCTTTTACATTTTCAATTTCATATGTTGCTCCTAGAGACTAAAACTTATGTAAACCATGAAAACAAAATCAGGAAAAAGTGCACCAAAAGCATAATTCCAGAAATTGAAAATAAAAACCAGAAGACGTTTTCTCTAAAAGATTATGCACTGCTCTGTGAAGAGGTTTTTAATGCATGTACGTAAAGTGTCGTTCCAGATTAGCCTGTGCAGTCTGCACAGGCTAATTAGGGA
Source organism: Dreissena polymorpha (assembly GCF_020536995.1). Taxonomy (NCBI): domain Eukaryota; kingdom Metazoa; phylum Mollusca; class Bivalvia; order Myida; family Dreissenidae; genus Dreissena; species Dreissena polymorpha. The sequence continues at coordinate 42,263,823 of NC_068357.1, forward strand.
CGACACTTTCCGCTTTAATGTTATTTTTTGATTAAGGAAATTCTCTTCTTGGCAAAAATCCAGTTAAGGCTGATTAGCCTGTGTGGACTACATTTTACGCATATGCACTAAACCCCCTTCACAGTGAGCTAGAGCAATGCTCATATGTTGTACCCAAGCTTGCAATGAAGTTGAAACAATTGGTTCAACAATTATTGTTATGTCATGACACATCTGATTGAAAAAGGTTTAATTAACACTAGTTATTGTCATTCGTTATTGTCATACCATAAAAGGAATTTTCCTTTACCAAAACAATCAACATTTTTGGGTTGTATTCACAGACTTGAGTGTGGTGAATGAGGCTTTCCCAAACAGACCAAAAATCTGCACTTGAATATTCCACATGTACTGGTAGTGCAAAATGTTACTATCCATCTAGAATGAACTTGAATTGTGCATTAAAAAGAAAGTTGCTAACACATCAATGCAGATGCTGAGTGGATAAGCAGACGGTGTTTTATGACACCTTTCTGAGGACCCAAAGCTTGGTCAGATGCATAATGGGACTTTTGCAGACTGGTCTTCAGTGTCATTATTGACAAAATAAGGAGAGATCGGTCTCTATGAGTAAAAAATGCAAATATGGTTTCTTTTTGCAATCAGCTAGCCAGAGTTTTAAGTCATCTTATATTGTTCTATGCTGTCATACTGGCCCAAAAAGTGTCTTATTGTTATTAAATACCAAAATGAAACAAAAATTTTCCCTATTTTCAATTAAAACAATAACACAATTTCAATATCTTCATTTAAAACTATCACATAAACTCGAAATACCAAAAACTACCAAACAAATCATTGCCATGGTTCAAATGAGGCAAAATAACAATTTGGGAAGCCACAGTCATGTCATCCTTGCAAATCTGAACTTCAGATAACAACGCGTGTTTTGCCAAATAGCAAGCATTTGAGGGTATCCTAGCAACATATTAAATCCACAACCTTGAATGACCAATTTAACAAATCAAGCAGGCATTCATGAGAGTGCACTATGACCCTCATGACAGCCTAGAGCAGCCCTATCAGCACTTTATGTCTCTTTTCAGACACAGGAAAGCTACTCAAGAGCCCCTATTTCACACCTAAGGGAAATTGGAGGAAAACAAACCCTTCCACTATCATTGATTAATTCCCTTAAAACTGATCATGATAATTTAAGGCATCCCAGCTAGAATAAAGTGTTATAAGTGACCATTATCTTAAAGTTTACTGATCAGTCATACTTCAATAAATTTTCAATACTGGTCAGATCACAAAATACAGAAAGTTCCTCATTAAAACATCACAAACATGGAAACCATCTTTTCTAGATATGTAGCTATTTGAGTAGAATGATACCTGGACAACTGGTTATAATATATCCATAGCAGTTGCAAAGTGACAGGGATATTAGTATCAGTGTTTGAATTGTCAGACTGGCTCTTATTACCCACCATGTGGCCATTCATCTCCATTATGACCTACTCCTTACAGGCACAGCAGAGTTGTTATCACATTTCTCTACATTGGGACATGAGGGCAATAGTTGTAAGACCAGCTATATTAATCATTACAACACTTTGCAATTCAACAATAAAGTAGTAATTTTGTTGAGATGTTCATATTTCAATAAAATTAATCAATGTTACAGACTAACTGGATGCAAGAAATAAGAGCAGAAATGAAATATGATAAAATTGTTGTTTAAATTACTGATACCTTTGTTTTAATGTTATAATTGCAGTTCTGCAACAGAAAACATTTGGGTAAAAGAGGTACTTGTTAATTACTATAAGCATATAAATCTCACACCAATGTCATTTTTAAGAATATTTTTGATAAGTTATGATCATGTTGGGGTCTTAGTTCACATTTTAAAAGCAACACACTGTAAAATCAACAAGGGCTGTTTGTAAAACATGCATGCCCCCCATACGGGCTGTCCGTTGTAGTGGCAGCCATTGTGTGAATACGCTTTTTGTCACTGTGACCTTGACCTTTGACCTAGTGACCTGAAAATCAATAGGGGTCATCTGCCAGTCATGATCAATGTACCTTGAAGTGTCATGATCCTAGGCAAAAGCGTTCTTGAGTTATCATCCGGAAACAATTTTACTGTTTCGGGTCACCGTGACCTTGACCTTTGACCTAGTGACCTGAAAATCAATATGGGTCATCTGCGAGTCATGATCAATTTACCTACGAAGTTTCATGATCCTAGGCGTAGGCGTTCTTGAGTTATCATCCGGAAACCATTTAACTATTTCAGGTCACCGTGACCTTGACATTTGACCTAGTGACCTCAAAATCAATAGGGGTCATCTGCGAGTCATGATCAATCTACCCATGAAGTTTCATGATCCTAGGCATATGCGTTCTTGAGTTATCATCCGGAAACCATTTTACTATTTCGGGTCACCGTGACCTTGACCTTTGACCTAGGGACCTCAAAATCAATAGGGGTCATCTGCGAGTCATGATCAATCTACCTATGAAGTTTCATGATCCTAGGCGTATGCGTTCTTGAGTTATCATCCGAAAACCATTTTAGTATTTTGGGTCACCGTGACCTTGACCTTTGACCTTGTGACCTCAAAATCAATAGGGGTCATCTGCGAGTAATGATCTATCTAACGATGAAGTTTCATGATTCTAGGCGTATGCATTCTTGAGTTATCATCCGGAAACCATTTTACTATTTCGGGTCACCGTGACCTTGACCTTTGACCTAGTGACCTCAAAATCAATAGAGGTCATCTGCAAGTCATGATCAATCTACCTATGCAGTTTCATGATCCTAGGCGTATACATTCTTGAGTTATCATCCGGAAACCATTTTACTATTTCGGGTCACTGTGACCTTGACCTTTGACCTAGTGACCTCAGAATCAATAGGGGTCATCTGCGAGTCATGATCAATGTACCTATGAAGTTTCATGATCCTAGGCCCAAGCGTTCTTGAGTTATCATACGGAAACCACCTGGTAGACGGACCGACAGACCGACAGACCGACCGTCAGACCGACATGTGCAAAGCAATATACCCCCTCTTCTTCGAAGGGGGGCATAATAATTAATACTGAACGTAAAATACTGCTCAGCTGAAATCCATAATTACTCAAGTGTTCCCCAAAATGGCTATGATCATCATAATACAATTAGGAAACTGCTACAGATTAATCTTCATTATCAAGCACAATTGCTTCAGGTAGAATAATTAAGGTTTCTTTAACACTAGCTTTTGTCAGGTACAAGTACCATTTGTCATGTTGTTCATTTTTGGAATACCTCTATGTCAGCACCTGATGTGTTATAAGGTTACATTCCACTCTATAAACCATTGTACTGTGCCTAGGCACCCCTCCCCAAATTATAGCCCATGTCCAGGCAGGTTTGAAAGTCATTAGGAGCCCATTCAGTTCCCCCACCCCTGTCAGGCTGCTGACACATGGGACATCCCATAAATAAAGCCCCGGCAGACAGGTATGGAGCTTGTTATGCAAGACCAGTAATTTTCCCCCTGGGACAGGTCTGTCACTTGCACAATGCAATGTGACAGGCCAAATATAGTCCACATGCAGTCAGAAGATTATGCAGTCAGCTTTAGCAACAGCTCTTCATGTGGAGTGTTTTAACTTCACCCATTTCTCTATTGTATCTTAAATATTCATCACCAAACAATACCCTAACATGTTCAGTGTGTTTTTTGGTTCAAAATTCCCGATGCATAAAAGTATATATTTTCCCCAAATGGGACCTAAAAATTCCCAGTTGAAGAATAAAAAAAATGTTTTTGTTTTTGTAAGATCAACATTTAGTTAATCTCCCATCCAGCTCTACAAGTTACAAATTTTAAACACTTTATTCTAATTTTTGAAGCATTTGTTAGCAAACAACAACAACACTAATTTCCCAATTTTGGTTAAAACTCTGCGATTTCTCCCATTCCAAAGGGACCCAGCCCCATTCCCAAAAAGGTGAAAAAACACTGATGTTGTATTTTACACATTAAGCCGTTTAACACCAAAACATAGGTAATACCTTACTTGAGGAGCATAGTACATAATATGAGCCTTGTTCTGAGAAAACTGGGCTTAAATTAATGCATGTGCGTAAAGTGTCAGAGCTCCAGATAACTTTTCTGAGTAATTGGGTAAATACCCACTACTTTTGATTTCAATTGGGTATTTTCATTTTCTATTGGGTACAAAAAAGTCGGTACCCACTACTTTAATTGACAATTGGGTATTTTTGTATTAAAATTGGGTATTTTCATTGTCTTAAATTCTCAAATGCTTACCTTGAATGAGCTGGTTGAAGTTCCACTCTTAATTGATTAGTTTCAGAGATCTTGTGTAATTATGTAGATGTATCCATAATATACAGTCTTTATTAAAAAAAAAGTTTGAAGATTTTTTCCACCAGTTTTCTTACAATGTAAGCACTGTCAGTGCTTGCCTCTGACACAATATCGTCAATAATTAGTTTCACTATATTTTCCGCTTCTGATTTTGTGTTGCTCGCGGTTAAATACCTTAAAATTGAGGGTTTTTTTGTGCCTGGGATGTGATGTTTTCCTTTTTTCCATATTTTCACAACAATAACACGTAGTAACATGACGCTTTCTTCCGTACATATTATTGTGCTGTATACTGAAAGCGCTTGGATGAAGCTGAAAGAATCCGGGTATTTCGGACCTAGGTATTTCCGAGACAGATTTACTCGTTACGCAGAGGAAAAATATGATATGTGTAATCGGCAATTTCAATTGGGTTTCGGTACGCATGGTTTTATTTTTCTATGCGTAATCGGCAATTTTACATTGGGTATTTACGCAAATACGCACCTTATCTGAAGCTCTGAGTGTCATCCCAGATTAGCCTGTGCAGTCTGCACAGGCTAATCAGGAACAACACTTTCCGCCTAAACTTGATTTTCGGTAAGGAGGGACTTCCTTAAAACTAAAAATACCATAAAAGTTGAAAGTGTTGTCCCTGATTAGCCTGTGCGGACTGCATTTTGCCAAATTTTCACAGAACAAGACACATATTGATGCTACCAGGTCATGAATTGAAGATGCAGCAAGTCGAACGCTTGCTATCAGAGCTACATGATAGAGCTGCAAATATATAACCATGTCACCAACAGACCTATTCACTAAACCTGCTGTAGTTTTGAACCATAATAATTTCAAAGATTCATTAAAGATTTCCCTTTCATGCCACTTTTAATTTAATGTAGTAGATTACAATTGAGAACAGCTTTTTTTAACTCCAGATATATTTTGTTATTTTAAACCTGCACAACAGATTATTATTTGCATACTTATTGACCACTATTGCCTAAGAAAATTTTAAGCATAAATATGATGACATTTTATACCCTGAAAATGAGAGCTCAGACTAGCTTCTATTAGCTCTGTCTTGCCAACACTTCATTCCCAGACAAATCTACTGATCTTTTCTTTCAAAAAGCATTATCTCATTCTGTTCATGCAGTCTTCACAAATAGGTAATAGTCTAGTTAACCACTGGTCCACTTGTTGATTAGAGTGCAACCCCTTAAGGCCAATAATATAGATGGCCACTTAAGGTAATTTAAGGCCTGCTTGTCTGGTATACAGCTAATAGGGTAAAGATATTGAGAATGAACCTTGAGAGTCCCGGAGCCTGTCTTCCTATTAAGCAGAGACAGCCTATTACAACACAACTGCATGGCAAACATCCATACCCCTGCGAAATGTTTAAGAATGCTTCATGAACTATTCACATTGTCTTCATGAACCATTCATGATGGTATTTCATGAAGACTTCATGAGAAACATGTGAAGTCAAAATGAGACTTATTCCTGAAAAGTTCATAAAACACAGTTCATGAACTATTCATGAAGTGGAAAATGCATCAAATCTTCATTATATCATGCATCCTTAATGCACATGAAGATTTCATGAAGAGGTCATGAAGTTTACACACCTAATATTCATGAAGTATTCATGAAGTATAAACATTTAAGTTTTATTCATGAAACTGTACATATCTCATATTCATGAAGAATTCATGATTTCTTACTCAGTTGTTCATGAAACTTTACTTCATGAAGAGTTCATGCATTTTTTGTTCAATATTTTAATGTCTCATTTTTAGTTCATGAGTATTTACTTCATGAAGTTGAACAATTCATGAATATAATTATTCTTGAAACTTCATGAAAATTTACTTCTTGAAGTTTTCATGAAGTGAAACCTCTGAATTAGTCTTGTCAACAGACAAAAAGTCTGATCACTGAAAGAACTTTAAGACAAGAAACCGTCAGAGACGGGTGATGCTCCCCAAAGTTTTTTTTTGTCACAATATTGCACTATATATTCAGATAAAAGGAAACGTCTTGAGGGGCATAACTAAGGACAAAATAATACGATGGATGGTTTAGCAACTTAAACATTTCAAAGGGCCATAACTCTCTAAATAAATCATCTAACCAGAACCCACAAATAACATGCGCATCTCTTCAAGGTAGTTAAGCTTCCCATAAAGCTTCATTGAATTCCAGTCAGTAGTTGGGGGGACAAGAATTGCACTACATGAACCGTTTATAGAAAATTTCAAAGGGCCATAACTCCGACATCCGACCATAACCTGCTGATAATATGCACATCTCCTGTTGGTAGTGAAGTTTCATTGAATTCCGGTCATTAATTGCTGAGAAATAGCCCGGACAAAAATTGTGCACGAACGGACGGACAGACACACAGACAAACGAAGCGGTGCCCCCAAAAATTTTGGGAGAGCATAATAAAATTCAACATTGTTATGAAATCATTACAATTGCTGACACTTCATCGGCATGTTGGCGAACAATTAATGAGTTACATGAAATAATTGGTTTCAATGTTTCTGATTCTGTTGATGACAAAAGCATTCATAAAGCAGACGAAAGAGTGATACAATTCAGCAAAAATTGGGAGACATATTAAGTGAACACAGTGCCAAAGAAGTTGAAATGGAACTAATGGCTGATGAGTTAAGTCGGTAATTTATTTTAAGACTTACATTTCCAAATATAACATAAACCATGCGGCTTAATTTATTCAGCTGGCCTGTTTCAACTTCCTGTGCACACAATATTCTTTCTTTGTAAAAAACAGCAATGCAATGTACATGTTTGTGTTCTTGATATCATCTTAAACTGTTCTTGAAATAAGACGTCCTTAAAACTTTCTTAAACTGTTCTTTTAATTCTTCCAAGAACAATTAACATAATTGCATATTTTATATAAATGAACATTAAAAACCATGGGAACACTAAAATGAAAATAAAAGCCCATGTAACTTTGCCGATCATGGTCCATGTTTTAATTTACCATGTCCAACTATGGTCCGTCCGTCTTTTGTCACCATTGCCAACCATGGTCCATGTTTTTTGTGACCATGTCCAACCATGGTCTGTCTTTTGTCACCATTGCCGACCATGGTTAACCATGGTCACCAATGCAGACCATGGTCTATGTTTTTTGTGACCATGGCCAACCATGTTCCTGATCATGTTCCACCACGATTTTTGAAGGCTGACAATCAAATACCATATGGTCAACCATCAAAACCATGGTGACCATGGTCTACCATGGTCATCTTTCGCCTGGGATGTATATAGTTATGAAATGCAGGGTCAAGTTTGAGTTTGGGTCCTGTACGATAATATTTTATTCCGAGTAATGGCGCAATTGTTTCCTTAATTCTTACAAAAATACCTGATCTGCTCAATGACTTGAAACTAATCTATTTTTTAATTAAAGACAAGCATTCTATAAAATTCATTCCAAAAGTCACATGGCTCAAATGACTGTAAGAACTGGAGCCATCTGCTGTAAGTTATTGCATGTTTCATCATAAACGTTAAGTGATATATGGTATGTTTTATAATCCATTGCATTCAAAGCAAACATTATCCAACTATCAGTTCCAAAGCATTCAGCCTTAGACAAAACTCCATAAATTATCAATGATATCATTTGTGCAATATCCTGTCTGTCTATTTGCTAATTGCTGACAAAAACATATTTATGACTTAAATCAAAAAGTCAATAAACATTATACTCCCTTTTCATGACTAAATGGGTTGAGGCTTTTCTGTTCAAATAAAAAATTAATGTGAGGATGAAATAAATAATAATTTATTGTGTGATTTACTTTGTAAACTGATGAAAATGATTTTCTATAAACTATTAATAAACAAGGGACAAAATTGTCACAAAACCAGGTTTTCAGTTGAAAAAAGTCTGATAAAGGGAGACAATTCAAAATGTGTATTGTCAACCCCCTTGTGTAAAATTGACCTTGATTTCAATTAGAAAACAAGGGCTGTTTATAAAACATGCATGCCCCCCATTTGGGCTGTCAGTTGTAGGGGAATCCAATTTTGTGAATACGTTTTTTGTCACTGTGACCTTGACCTTTGACCTAGTGACCTGAAAATCAATAGGGGTCATCTGCCAGTCATGATAGAAAGTTCCTATGAAGTTTCATGATCCTAGACGTAAGCATTCTTGAGTTATCATCCGGAAACCATTTTACTGTTTCGAGTCACTGTGACCTTGACCTTTGACCTAGTGACCTGAAATCAATAGGGGTCATCTGCCAGTCATGATCAATGTTCCTATGAAGTTTCATGATCCTAGGTGTAAGCATTCTTGAGTTATCATCCGGAAACCATTTTACTGTTTCGAGTCACTGTGACCTTGACCTTTGACCTAGTGACCTGAAAATCAATAGGGGTCATCTGCCAGTCATGTTCAATGTTCCTATGAAGTTTCATGATCCTAGGTGTAAGCATTCTTGAGTTATCATCCGGAAACCATTTTACTGTTTCGAGTCACTGTGACCTTGACCTTTGACCTAGTGACCTGAAAATCAATAGGGGTCATCTGCCAGTCAAGATTAATGTACCTATGAAGTGTTATGATCCTAGGCGTAAGCATTCTTGAGTTATCATCCGGAAACCATTTTACTATTTCAAGTCACTGTGACCTTGACCTTTGACCTAGTGACCTGAAAATCAATAGGGGTCATCTGCCAGTCATGATCAATGTACCTATGAAGTTTCATGATCCTAGGCCTAAGCATTCTTGAGTTATCATCTTGAAACCATTTTACTATTTCAAGTCACTGTGACCTTGACCTTTGACCTAGTGACCTGAAATTTAATAGGGGTCATCTGCCCGTCATGATCAATATACCTATGAAGTTTCATGATCCTAGGCCTAAGCGTTCTTGAGTTATCATCCGGAAACCATCTGGTGGACGGACCGACCGACATGTGCAAAACAATATACCCCCTCTTCTTTGAAGGGGGGCATAAAAAAGTCTGATAAAGAGAGACAACTCAAAATCAAAATGTGCATTGTTACTGATTGTTCATAGTTACATAGTTGTTTCAAAATCTATCTATTTTTAGTTGTGGCGTCCTTGACCTTGGAGATATTGACGTAATTCTTTTGTGCGACACACCATCCAATTATGGTGAACAAATGTGCCAAATGATTTTAAAATGTCACAATGTATGACATAGTTATGGCCCAGACAATCTCATTTATGGCCATTTTTGACCTTCAAACTCAAATTGTGACCTTGACCTTGGAGAGATCGACGTGATTCTTTCGCGGGACACAATGTCTAATGATGGTGAACAAATGTGCCAAATGATTTCAAAATCTCACAATGAATCACAAAGTAATGGCCCGGACAAGATCATTTATGGCCATTTTTGACCTTCAAACTCAAATTGTGACCTTGACCTTGGAGATATCAACGTAATTCTTTCGCACGACACACCGTCTAATGATGGTGAACAAAATTAATGTGCCAAATGATTTTAAAATCTGACAATGAACGACAAAGTTATGGCCCGGACAAGCTCATTTATTGCCATTTTTGACCTTCAAACTCAAATTGTGACCTTGACCTTGGAGATAGCGACGTAATTCTTTCGCGTGACACACCCTCTAATGATGGTGAACAAATGTGCCGAATGATTTTAAAATCTGACGATGAACGACAAAGTTATGGCCCCGACAAGCTCTTTTATGGCCATTTTTGACCTTCAAACTCAAATTGTGACCTTGACCTTGGAGATATCGACGAAATTCTTTCGCACGACACACGGTCTAATGATGGTGAACAAATGTGCCAAATGATTTAAAAATCTGACAATGAACGACAGAGTTATGGCCCGGACAAGCTTGTTCCGCCCGCCAGCCAGCCAGCCAGCCCGCCCGCCGACATTCGCCAATCTAATAACCAGTTTTTTTCCTCGAAACACCTGGTTAAAAATCCAATAAAATTATTTTAAAAAATGACAGTCAATAAACAAAATTGATTAATACTTGTGCACACTTAATGTTTTGTTTTTGGTGAAAATTAAAATCTTAAATACCTAGAAGAAGGTTAAAAATAAAACATTCCAGTTTAAAAGAAGATTTTTTTCCACTATCTAGAAAGAAAATTACATAATCATACAATTTCAATCAGTATCAGAATTCCATCAAGAAGCAGTGAATTCTGTTGCTAACCAACCAGTGTTGATTTTTGGATAAAACATTGAACCAGTAACATAAAGGAACCCCACACAATGCTGCTTTACCTTTTCAGTATTTGACAGAGACAGGTATTTTACCAAACAGCTACAATTCTGTGATCAAATAATGGAAAACTTTGTTCTGCTCAATGAGCTATAATTCTAGGTACAATTAGCATTTGTCTTTAGCAAGTACTTATTCTAACATTTCGCGCAATTCCCAAATAAAAAATAAGCACAGGCCAGTGTCAGTTTTACACAACATTAGCCAATGTTGCTCACCCCATCTCCAACCCCACCTTACCTAAGGTAGGCATCTGCAGTTGCAATTGAAAAGCTGTAAATAATATTAACATATTATTGAATTTAATATAAATATCCTTCAAATTCCTGAACAAAAGTAATAGCCTAAGAAATAAATATCCTCAAACAACAAGTTGAGCAAAAATTGGTCAAACATGCAGCAGAAGCTGAGGGTCTTGCTTATCCAATGATGCACAAAAAGTAAACAAATGACACAAATCATGCCATGCTAATTCACTGGTGAAGTTATGCACCCTAATAAATGAATCTTAATGAAGTTGAGCGCAATCAATCAATCTGCTGCATTATTGCATGCATGGTGCCAGGATGATGTTCTAGGATAGTAAATACAACCATTGCCTGATGCTGCAGGCTCAAATTTCAATTTAAAAAGAAAGTACACATTTCAAGAAACAATCCACAAGTGCTGATATGATAAAATGCTGTCATAAGTCGAATGATTATCTGCATAAGATGCTGTTTTGCATTTCAACACTTGTTTTAATTCCCTTTACCAGGTGAGTTTTGACACAAACAAAATGTTGAAACGCTGGATTTTTTATTTCATTATGGCAGTTTCAATTGGAATGTGAACCTTTGACAACTGTTTTGTAGAAATGTTAATTCATACAGCAAAGCAGCCGCCACTGCAGCAATTATGGCAACCATTTTGCCATAAGGTCACATTCATAACAGGAAGGGTAAATTCAAGTTTGGCAATGATACCATCCATAAAGCACAGAATTCAGGTGGATGTATTACAACATATCATAAGAATATCATAAATATGCCAACACCAGGACCTTTGGTCATGCGAGGGGAAAAGTTGTTTTAAATTTGGCACAGCAAAATAAGTTGTTCAAATCACAAACATTCAACCCAGATAGCCCAAGGGAAATGTGAAAAACATCATCTGCAGACAGTCAGACTTTCTTATATGATGCAATGCCAAAATGCTAAACATTATTACTCTGTCATTGGAATAATCTGTATGCAATTGGCGCAAATCATGTGCTATCACCAAGAAGCAGCAGACCCATTTCCTTGATGGACTGTGGTTGTGCAGACAAGATGTTGGCAAGTCCTACAAACTGGGAACCAGAGGGTAGGCCATGTGTTCTTGATAATTATATAAAAATAGGCCTTATCAAACATGAGCAATTTTCATGACCATTGTGCAAAAATACTAATAGAGTTTAACAATGTTGCAGTATTGCCAAATAAGGAAAGCTTCTATGCCTCTAGGTGGTCATGATTTAAGGTTTTATAAACAAGAGCTGTGTTTGTGAAACACAATGCCCCCTACTGTGCTACTTTGAAGCAATGTATTTGACCTTGGATGATGACCTTAACCTTTCACCACTCAAAATGTGCAGCTCCATGAGATACATATGCATGCCAAGTATCAAGTTGCTATCTTCAATATTGCAAAAGTTATGACCAAGGTACAAGTTTTGTGACAGACACACAGACAGACACATACAATGACAGACAGACAGACCAAAAACAATATACCCCCCCCCCCTTGATCATTCGATCCAGGGGCATAAAAAGCAGGTCCAGTGCAGTTGCCAATGTTCAAGTGGCTTTGAACATTTTAACAACTTTGACAGAGGGCCATCACCTTAATTGTTACATAATAAAAAACAAACATCTGGGCCTTCTGGTTTCAGAAGGGGCGAAATTTTAATATAAAGACTTCAGGAAAAAGATTTTGTAATTCTAAGGCTTAGAATTGCATAAAAGCTACTTATCTACCGTATTTCTTCGATTGTAAGATGGATTGATTATAAGACAAGACCCCAACTTTAGGTCCCAGATCGGCTGTATTTTGCGTGGCCTCGCTAATAAGACAGGGCAATTTTTACGACCGAAAATCGGTAAAATTTCAACAGTCAAAATACCCGTAATGGTTTACACAATGCGTGTTTTACGGCCCACCCCTAGGTGGCAACATATCACTATCGATAATTTCAGGGGTTTATTGCAGTTTTATGGCTTTGTTTTACCTACCACATTAATCGGTCAGTGTACTTCACCGCGATAAAATCATGGCAAGTTACGTAAGAGGCTGATTATAGTCAACGGGTGTTATCCTCCTGAAAATTGTGCTTTTAATGTATAATATTATCAAAACATTTTTTTGGACAAGTAAAGCGTAGTAACAAATTAATATTTAATTCATAACAAATATACCACAAGTATAAATGTTCCGTTAAATTCCCAAATGAGAATAATAATTTGTAATCCGAAACAAACTTCCGATTTTTTAATGTTAGCCAGACGTTTACAATTCTTCCAATATAGTCATCATGTATATTTCCGGACAAAACAGTGCGAAAATTATGCGGCAATGTACAAGGTCATGGAAAGCATGCGTGTATTGATTTTTTTATACAAACTGTGTAGCGCAGAGAACATTGAATTCTGTTGATTTCGGTTAAATGTTTCTTTGGTAATTTTTAACACAATTATATCGCGAATAATTTGATATTTCTTCTAAATTAATTTCAAATCAAACACGCCGTATCCTTATCGTCACGGTCTATTAGTTGAGTAACAAGGGCTCTTTGTAAAACATGCATGCCCCCCACATGGGCTCTCCGTTGTAGTGACAGCCATTGTGTGAATATGTTTTTTGTCACTGTGACCTTGACCTTTGACCTAGTGACCGGAAAATCAATAGGGGTCATCTGCCAGTCATGATCAATGTACCTATGAAGTTTCATGATCCTAGGTATAAGCGTTCTTGAGTTATCATCCGGAAACTATTTTACTATTTCAGGTCACCTTGACCTTTGACCTAGTGACTTGAAAATCAATAGGGGTCATCTGCCAGTCATGATCAATCTATCTATCAAGTTTTATGATCCTAGGAATAAGCGTTCTTGAGTTATCATCCGGAAACCATTTTACTATTTCGGGTCACCGTGAACTTGACCTTTGACCTAGTGACCTCAAAATCGATAGGGGTCATCTGTGAGTCATGATCAATGTACCTATGAAGTTTCATGATCCTAGGCATAAGCGTTCTTGAGTTATCATCTGGAAACCATTTTACTATTTCAGGTCACCATGACCTTGACCTTTGACCTAGTGACCTCACAATCAATAGGGGTCATCTGCGAGTCATGATCAATATACCTATGAAGTTTCATGATCGTAGCCATTAGGGTTATTGAGTTATCATCCGGAAACCATTTTACTATTTCAGGTCACCGTGACCTTGACCTTTGATATAGTGACCTGAAAATCAATAGGGGTCAACTGCGAGTCATGATCAATCTACCTATCAAGTTTCATGATCCTAGGCATAAGCGTTCTTGAGTTATCATCCGGAAACCATTTTACTATTTTGGGTCACCGTGACCTTGACCTTTAACCTAGTGACCTGAAAATCAATAGGGGTCATCTGCGAGTTATGATCATTCTACCTATCAAGTTTCATGATCTTAGGCCTAAGCGTTCTTGAGTTATCACCTGGAAACAATTTTACTATTTGGGTCACTGTGACCTTGACCTTTGACCTAGTGACCTCAAAATCAATAGGGGTCATCTGCGAGTCATGATCAATGTAACTATGAAGTTTCATGATCCTAGGCCCAAGCGTTCTTGAGTTATCATCCGGAAACCACCTGGTGGACGGACCGACAGACCGACAGACTGACATGTGCAAAGCAATATACCCCCTCTTCTTCGAAGGGGGGCATAATTATTGAAACAGTAATTGTACTGTATACTGATTCAAGAGAACATCTCACTGGGGGCTGACGAGGTCAAAGCGTAGTCCGTTTCGCTACGACGTCGAGTATATGTTTTACTACGAAAACATTGTTTAAATACACATGACATCGAGAACGGATAAGTCGAAAATTGTGTTTAAAACATGTAAGATTATGATTTTGTAATAACAAAACTCTGAATTTAAGCACAATGTCATTTCATAGGTCTGTTACATCAAATTATAATCCAAGATGTGTCTGGTTTATGCGGTTAAACATGAAATAGACCGCTGATTTATCAAACCGAAGTCAAGTTTCACTTTAAAAAAATGCAATTAAGGTTTACAACTGTGTTTAATTGACACAATTTTACAATTTCCATATTGATCTATGTATTGTTAAGCCACTGGGGTGTTTAGAAATGTGTAGGGTGACCCAGTTATCAGAAATAAAGGCTACATATTATTATAAGGCATGATCATGTCTCTGACAGCATACGTATATGCCTCGCTACGACAACGCTTTAGCGTGCATGCGTTTCTCACAGAAGACGTATTGGTTATCTCTCAAAGGCAAAATAAAGAAGAAAAAAAATTAATACAGAGTCATGGAGTGGCTGGATGTTTCCTTTGAGACAGAGGTAGTAACAACGGCACAACATGATCCGAAGCGCACAGTCGACATGGTAATGCACATTATTATGATATAATTACATTCACGACTAGGCCAAAGGAAACGATTAAAATCGAAAATCCATATATAAGATGACAGTTGAGAGTCGAGAACCTAATGTCGTCGGTCTCAATAAAAATGACGCATCTTCACCTTTTGACAATCCCTTATACGTTCATTTTGATAGAGACCGACGATAGGTTTTCAGCATACGGTACTCTTTATCAAATGACATTCGATTCTCGTTATTCCCAACTCGCTTATCTCGAAACTCTGCTTATGTCAAAGTAAATCCCATGTTCCAACTTCGATCATTATTTATCTCATACGGATTTTGATTTTTACATTGTATATATCAAAGCGATTTTCTTGAAAATCGGTAATCGTCAACTAATTTTGAGGTGAATTTCATGTTCGTATACATGATTGTACCTGTAAAATCCACACCTGTAACAGCCGTAAGGTGTGGAAAGTAGGACCCCAATGGCACAAATCCGCAATTGCATAATCAATATATTGTTGTAAAGTTGTGGCAGTGGGTTTCTGTCACAGGTTATTGTTAACTGCGTACATGACGGCCGGTAAATTTACTTCGTGTTACAATGCGGTTAAGGCCCAGTCTCACTATGATGCCGGCGGAGCCCCAGTGCGTGATCAGGCATCTACCGGGATGAACCGGGGCCCTACCGGGATGAACCGGTGCTCCACCGGGATAAACCGTGGACGACCGGGGACAACCGGTGCTCCACCGGGAAAGTATTAAAATGTTTAATACCTCCGGGATGAACCGGGAGTCACCGGGTAGGACCGGCAACGACCTGCGTGGCACCTGGAACAACCGGGACTGTACCGGGAACAACCGGGACGGCACCTTAGCTCCACCGGGGCCCAAAACCACCCCGGCAGAGCTACGGCAACGCCCCGGCGAATGCCGGCAGAGTCCCTTTATAGCTACGTTACATAAGTAAACCGGTGCTCTGACGGTACCGTCCCGGTTGTTCTCGATGCAGTCCCGGTTGTTTCCAGTGCCAAGCCGGTTATTGCCGGTCCTTCCCGGTAACTCCTGGTTCATCCCGGAGGTATTAAACATTTGAATACTTTCCCGGTGGAGCCCCGGTTGTCCCCGGTTAAACCGGGGCGTTGCCGCAGCTCTGCCGGGGTCTGATGCCGGTATAACCCCGATGAGTGCCGGCGTAGTGACGGTATACCGGGGCTCTGCCGGGACTCTGCAGGCTTTCACCGGGTTCAACCTTTTCGTTTGGATGTTCATGCGCACAGTGAAGCACGGCATCTTTTGCACTGGGAAATGGCAGTCTGCAGTAACTGAAAACTGCATGTGATATGTCCAGAAATGGATACAGAAACTTCGTTGAGCAACCTATACATTATATTTGTACTTCGTTGCGCAACCAATACATACTCTGTGCGAAACCTTTACATAAAAGGACTTGTAATTTCCTTCGAAACAAAGAATTTGCATAGTTAAAATATATGTTCGTAACCTGTTTTGTACTTTAAAATGTGTAATGTACACTGAATCGAAGTAAAATGTAGTTTTATTTAATTTAAGTTACCGTAATTGGCTATTTTAACAGAATAACCACCTTATGCATTGCTTCAAATCAAAATATTTCGATTTTAGCTCAAAATAAACTTAAAGGTTGCAACTAAGCGCATTTGTTATTAGTTTGTTATTGAAAATAAGTACCTACCATTACTGGATGTTCCGTTCTCTAATCCATAAACACCAGAAAATATGGAACTCGCCTGATTAAGTAGTGTATTTACACCATGTTTTCGTAGTAAAACATATACCCGACGTCGTAGCGAAACGGACTACGCTTTGACCTCGTCAGCCCCCAGTGATCTGGACAGAACTGGAGTAAGTGTTGGGCGTTATGAAAACATGCATAGCACCTTTACTGTCCTATTGTGTAGACTGCTGTCTGCGGTGTTTAGACAAAAGGGATTAACATGTGTGATTGCAACTCTGCCGTTTTGGTCCATAATTACTGGTAATACATTGTTTTGAATGTCGTTATTTTAATCAATGCATTCTTATTAATGTAATGGAAAAAATTAATAAATGAACTTTAATTTGTATTCGATAATAAACTCGCGAGTATTCCAAACAGACATGTCATTTATAATATATAATAACAAAAGGATATAAGAGGCAAATCATGTATCTAAACGAAAGTAGTTTCTTTTCTTCATCAGAAATACGGTTATCACTTCACAAATATTGGTAAAAACTAAGTTTTTTCTAAGGATGCTCTTATAAGACGACCACCAACTTTATGCCTTAAAAAATCAGGGAAAAAAACCGTCTTACAATCGAAGAAATACGGCATGTTACATCACAATCACTTTTGATATATTCCTCATAATGAACCATCCAGTTTGAGAGACTGTCGTTTATTATACATAATACTCTGTCAGAATATCTGCCAAATAACAAGCAGGGAATTTCATAGGTAACATCGAATATCATGGACAACCAGCATGTCATTGACAATTACAGACAATTAAGCACCTGAATTCATGCCACAAACAACACTATAATTGCAGCCATTGACAGAGAAAAGCCTCCAAAACATGATTAACTTCTTTCCCAGCTTTTCCAGCTTTTCATGTTAAGCTAGTCTCTGACCTGCACCACAGTATGCCACCATAGGGAAGATCTAGTTACTGCCAGACTTGCATGACAGGCTACATTGTCATTATACATACTTACATTGCCAGGAGAAGCGTTTGTTGCCTTGTTGTGATTGCTTACAAAACAGACTGTCCGAGAAATTGATAAAAGTTTTAATCTAGAGGACCGTAGTTATCTGCGCATGGCATCTTCTGCAGGAGAAAGATGCAGGTTATATCTCTAGATTGTAATTTGTAAATAACCATATGATAGATATGATTCTATGCAGTTCATATTAATTTCAACAATTTCTTAAAATGTTAAATACCCAAATGTTGAAAAGGAAAGGTAAATACCTTTAATATATTAATTTTTCGACAAGTCTCTTGTGCCTAGGAATACTGCCTTTAAGATCAAGAGTTAAAAGTTTAGGGTAATGTATCCATAATGCTAAGGATAATTGGAAGTGGTTAAAATTTATTTGGGACAGACAGACACACGCATGAAAACTCACACAGACGCACTAAAGAGCAAACGCTTGATGCCCAATCACCAACCTTCAGTAGGGGGGATAAATAACACCAACCTTGAATCAGTAGGGGAGATAAATAACACTCTCTGCAGTTAAGATCAGTAAATTATCAATAGTGCAATGAAATTGACCTCATTCACTATTTTGTTAAGTACCTCCAGAACTAAGTACCTACAGAACTGAACATCATTATCCTCAACTATTCTCCTCTCTTTTTCCAGTCTATCACAACACACAATTTCCGCAATTATTAACTGGACATATACGGAACAATTTATGAGATATTCCCGCAATAATTTTCCTCAAAATGACAATCACAACAATGGACGCTGGTTTGCAATTACTTAGAATGCGGGCTGGCCTCATAATTGTTTTCAACTAACAAGACTGGAGGCCTTAAATCTAGTATGCATCTCATGAAAGTGATTGTTCACACACACCTTGACATTTTACATGTTTGCATCTGCTTTTTATTTTGGTTCAAAGTATGTGCAATGTATAACTTTTATGTCTATAATTAATTTTTTTTTAAACCATTAAACCATTACCTAATATAGAGCACACATGATAATTAGCGAAATTAATCATGGCTGAAAAATATTTAAAGAAATTTGTCTTTTCTAGCTTACAAAATGTTCATTCAATGTTCATACAACTAGTTATTCACAACAATTAATAAACAGTTAATAAAATGATTATGAACAAGTTGTTTGTTTCATAGTTAATGATCTTTTTGTTATAAAAATAAATTGTCTCAGCAATAATGAACTTTCTCGATATCATTTCATGAACTAGTCAATAACAACTTCAAGTATACAGTTCATGATTTTTTCTTACTGTTCATAAACTGTTCATTAGCATGTTATGCACAACAACTAATTTATGGTTTATGACCAGTTTATTAACTAGTTTTTTTTTAATTGTTTGCATGTAATGTCTGGTTTAGCTTTACATGTCAAAAAGTCAGTTCATGAACTAGTCAAGAACAACGTTGTAAAACTATATGAAAAGTTCATAAAGGAGTCATGATTATATTAACGTTAAATTAATATTGTAATTATACAATCATGATCTTTATGGGGATGAATTCTTGAAGAATGTATAAATCAAATAAATGAGTAAACAAGTGTTTTATTTATCACTTATAGTATTGAAAGGTTAATGGCCCCAATAAAATTACTCAACGTGCACACAACACTAAGGCTACAACAAATTGCTGTTGCAGCAAATGATGATTATGATACTGGTAATGTTCATGATGAATGTAAATTCAAGTCATTTGAATAATGATGATACTTATTATAATTGATGATGATGCAAAGCTCCATATTAATATCAGTATTTTTACATGTGAAAAATGATATTTTATACAACTTAAATGTATAAATTTATCCTTTAATTTTAAAACAAATTCTTTAAAGAAAAAAACACCATATCAAACATGTTTCAAACCTAATTTATTTCTGAACAGAAAACATTTACAATTTAACAATACTTATCAGTGCGTAAAACAATATTGAATAGCATAGGTATGTTTGTGTCTAGACAGTTTGTACGAGAAGGCAGAAATTGTTGCTTGAAAACTGTTAAACTTGTTAAGTTCATAAGATATGTTATTGTCACTTGCTAGATGATAAACGAAAACATTTATGGACAATTCTTATTGAATGCTTCAGAATGACAGATTTTTCGCGCTTCATCCACTTAAATGGCTTAGAACAAAGTGCATTGTTACTGAAAATGATATCTGAAACTGTTGACTTATAGTTTGTGCATTTAATATTGTGCAAAGATGCTGTTGCATCCTGAACTAGTGTTGGACTCTCTGAGCCAGGTTTTTTACAGATATGATGTCGACATGTCGATCAAATCTATGTTAGTGTATCTTAACACTACACAGCAGTCTTCCATGGAAGGCAAAATTTGTGACTTATATTAAGTTCATTCGCCTTCTATGTCTTTACTTTTGTTTTCGCTTTAAGACATATCCTTGGCAAATAAAAAATTTATGGCATGTATGTGTATATACTCGATTGTACTTCATTGTTTATAATCTGTATTATGTATAATGCTCTTCATGAATGGAGGAAAATAAGTCTATTATAATCTATCTAACCTTCCTTTCTCCTCCCAGGACATTTTTGACATTTTTGTTAAATAGTGAAGACAACATACAGGTTAACTGCCAATAGGCATGCCAAAAGTCTTCTTTAACCCTGCAAGTAAACTTCCTTAAATAGCTTCATTTTCATGAATGGGTTTGAGATTCGCTGATTAAGAGCATATAAAAGAATTATAAATTATAATATTTGAGTTACTTCAAATACCTGTTACTTAGCATGATTCAAATACAGAACAAATCAAGTTCATGCATTCATAACCAGTTCCTAATCGCCTTGAAATGCTCATGAAATCATGAACAACATGTCACAAGTGTCAGATTAAGGGGGATTAGTTAATTATTAAATGTTCTCATTTCTTCATTAAATGTCCATCATACACCATTAAAGAGCTGTCAAAGTTTAGTCATAACAAAAGTTCAATACGTACATTTATGGCAAGCGAAATGCACATTAATTCCTTAAACCACGGTTTAACAGTTAACTATATAGTTAAGAGACTTTGAACCCAGTTCAAAGTGTCGCTTGCATATTAATTCCTTAAACTCGGGTTCAAGACTTTGAACCGCGGTTCAAAGTCTCTTATCTATATAGTTAAGAAACGACCAA
Organism: Dreissena polymorpha; assembly: GCF_020536995.1. NCBI lineage: Eukaryota > Metazoa > Mollusca > Bivalvia > Myida > Dreissenidae > Dreissena > Dreissena polymorpha. The sequence goes on from NC_068357.1 coordinate 42,285,007, forward strand.
TGAAATCTTGACATTTGCCTTCTAATTGTGGATTAAGCTCCGCTGAATGGTTGTCTCTGAATTATGAAGATAAGAGATTTGTATCTATCTTTAGACACACTTTGAACCGTGGTTCAAACTCTTGAATTCGGGTTTAAGGAATAAATGTGCAAACGGCACTTTGAACTCAGGTTCAAAGTCTCTTAACCCTATAGTTAACTGTTAATAATTAATGTGCATTCCGCGCGTCTTAACCCCAGTTTAAGACTTTGAACCGCAGTTTAAGACTTTAAACTGCAGTTTAAGACTTTGAACCGCAGTTCAAAGTCGCTTTACCCTATAATTAAGAGAGGAATTAATGTGCAAACGGCACGTTGAACTCAGGTTCAAAGTTTCTTAACTATATAATTAACTGTTAAATAATTAATGTGCGTACCGCGCCTCTTAACAGTTTAAGACTTTGAACCGCATCAAAGTCTCTTAACCCTATAGTTAAGAGATGACCAATGAAGTCGCGGAAATAACCTTCTAATTGTGGTTTCAGCCTCGCTGATTGGTTGTCGCAGATAACAGATTTGTAACTATTTTTAGACACACTTTAAACCGCGGTTCAAAGTCTTGAACTCGGGTTTAAGGAATTAATGTGCTAACAGCACTTTGTACCCGGGTTCAAAGTCTCTTAACTATATAGTGAACTGTTAAACCGTGGTTTAAGGAATTAATGTGCATTTCGCTTGCCATATACATTATTCACTTGTCCTGTTTGGCTTCAAATACTCATGAAATATTGAACTGCATTCTTCAAGGAAAAATCAAGGACAGTTTATGAACTCTAAAATGTTCTTTATTAATTAATAAGGTGTGTGTGAAATATTGAACTGCATTCCTCAAGGACAAATCAATGACAGTTTATGAATTCTAAAATGTTTTTTATTAATTAATATCATGTTCATCATATATATTTGAACAACTGTTTATAAAAGTTCAAGATACAAATTTAAAAATAAATGAAGGTCTTTTCAAGAAATGCTTACACATTCATTAACTGTATTTAACATTAAAGGGATAATAATTTTTAGGGCTGTGCATGAACACTAAAATGAATGACAGTTTTTGAAAACAAAAATGAAGGACAGTGTATGAACACTAAGATGAAGAGCAGTGTACGAACACTTAAATGAACGACAGTGTATGAACACTCAAATGAAGAACAGGGTATGAACACTAAAATGAATGACAGTTTTTGAAAACAAAAATGAAGGACAGTGTATGAACACTAAGATGAAGAGCAGTGTACGAACACTTAAATGAACGACAGTGTATGAACACTCAAATGAAGAACAGGGTATGAACACTAAAATGAACGACAGTGTATGAACACTAAAATGAATAACAGTATATAAACACTTACATGAAGAACTGTGTATGAACACTAATGAAGGACAGTATATGAACACTTAAATAAAGGGTAGGATATGAACTCTTAAATGAAAGACAGTGCATGAACACTAAAATGAAAAACAGGGTATGAACACTTAAATGAACGACAGTGTATGAACACTTAAATAAAGGGCAGGGTATGAACACTAAAATGAAAGACAGTGTATGAACATTAAAATGAATAACAGTGTATGAACACTAAAATGAAGGACAGTATATAAACACCTAAGTGAAGGACAATATATATACACTAAAATGTTCTACGTCTATTTTAAAAAAGTGCCCAGGAACTCATAGTGGGAACTTTTCATAAATAAAAAGTTAATAACAACCAAGCAAAAACAATTCAAAAGCTGTCCATGAACCATTCTGGACTACTTTGAAGTGCTCATGAAAACATTAACATCATTTTCCTTAGGATTGCCTCAAAGAAAAACTGAACGAATTTGCGATAACATCACTTTTATTTCTGTTTAACATAGATAAGAACTTTAAGTGGACAATGCCGAGACAATAATTTGGAAATCATACAAAAAACATTGAAAGTAAATGAAAAACTCCCAATGATTACAAGGAAATTGTGAACTTGACTGCACAAACAGACAGCTTCAAGCCGGTTGTTAACATGTCCCTGCAAGGTTTCCACGGACCTTTGTTGGACAAATAATTAGATTTTCAATAACAGCCAATTCAGCAAAAGACAATCTGCTATAGGGCGCTCACAGTTTTGTGCAATATTGGCGATTGTTCTGCAAACCTCTTCCCTTGTAATCCCCTAACCAATCCAATGTATGTGTAAGGACAATTTGCATACAAAACTAATAACTCAAACACTGGGATAATTAAGCTTCTGTGCTGTGAAGAAGCTGGCAATTATGTCACCAGTTAGTTCTTTTTGCAAACCCCTAGAGAGCAAAATGGTTGATTTTTGAAGGGTCTCATAGAAAGGATCCCTACACTAATCCTTCAAACAGCTACTTTAAATGCAGCTCTCTTTAATAATGGAACACTTGATCTGAAAAACGTGTGATTAAGAGAAACCAGAAATGTCATTGATTTGAAAAAGAAAATGAGAAAAAGCAAAGTTTGCAGATTTTTTTTGAAAAACAAGCTTGATGTATGCAAAACTGGAATTATAAACAAAATACGAAAATATTACAACAAAATATTTATACATGAGAACTGTTTCATAAACTGTAAATGTAAATTTATGATAAGTGTTGATAAAATTGTTAGATTTTATTGCATATATAATCAAGTTATATATTGAATAAATATTGCTACAAACCACATATCAGCTTATATGTATAAATCATGTGCATTGCCTCTTTTTCTTAGCATAGTATTAGTTCTACCCAAACAATTAACCTCAGCCTCATAAACCATGTAAATGATACTGCAAACCAAACATCTGGGAAATTAAATGAAATCTTACCAGGAACGTTATGTATTAAATCCACACAAACACAATTACATAAAATGGAAATAGTAGAAATTAAAGCTCCAAAAATAAAATAATCCTTGCATCTGTGAATACACTTGTTTAACCATCTGTGAATTAATATCCACATTACTTGACAATAGTTACAAAAATGCTTAAGCAAACATGATCCAATGTCTTGTAAATAATATACTGTGAGTGTCCTATGCACTATGATACACACTCATATTTATAAGATGTACCAATTAAACTAATTAAGTAAGGCACATCTTTTAGATACAGCTGAAGTCAAAAATAACGACATCAAAATGCTTTCGCTGCAGTGATTACAATGATCCCCTATTACTACTACTGCAAGGCTATTCACTACTATTTCCCCACTATTTCCCTGATGATCACTGATCAAAGGAGGAATGTCCTTGGCCAGATATTAATCTCCATTCAACAAAGCTGTGAGTTCCAATAAAAGCAAGGCCTAGAAGTCAAGCTGCCTTGAGATTACTTCATTGTGCAATATAGGTTGTTTGAGAGAAATAAAAATGTCAAAATTTGACTTAAATTATTTTTGCTCATGATAAATAAACTTTCATATAATTATATTTGTTATTTCAACAGAATTTTAGATACAAACGATGCTCAGCCCTGCAGCAACTGTTTATTTTAATATTCATATAAGCATTGAAGGTACAGAATTTAAGCAAATATTTTTATATTTTAACTTTCAAAAGTTTAGGAAGGGGGGGGGGGGGTAAAATTAATAAATGAATTAATATTTTGCCATACTTGAGTGTCATCTTCAAATTACACTGTGGATCATTAAAATAAATGTTAATACCAGGTATCATCAACCCTCTAGCTGACAGGTGCAGCAAAAAGGTAAAGTTTAGATGATTAATGATTTCATCAACATTTAATAATGTACTTACAGTACTATATAGACTAACTGTTTTGTACTAACATTTATTATAATCCTGGTTCACTTGGTACGTTTAGCACAAAACCTAGCTTGGTTCCTTATGGTAGAATCTAAGAGTGATCTAAAAACCTACCACAGTAAAGTATGGCCAAGAAATTCAGGGGATTTCTGTCTCCCTTTGATCAGCTACAATGTGTAGAGATAGAAGGAAGCACAAAGTGGGACTATTGTCACTAATGTCAAGAAATGACTGTAAAGGCTCCAGGGAACTCTATACGTAACCAGGTGCAAAACCAACATTTTATTGTCATTGTGTATTTAAGAAGCACTGAAACATGCATTGTAATTAAATGTATTTATCATAGTGATTATAACTTCTGTAATGGTGATTGTTATGGAATGTTGTGGAAGTAGACATACACAAATGAGCATAATGTTTTCAAGCTCTAATACAAACAAAATAATGCTAACTCAAAGATGAATTTCAATCATCTGCAATCACTCGAGATGCTGCTACTAACTCCAAGTTGAATTTCAATCATCTGAAATCACTCGAGATGCTGCTTCTAACACCAAAGTGAATTTCAATCATCTGCAATCACTTGAGATGGTGCTGCTCACTCAAACGTGAATTTCAATCATCTGCAAACACTTAAGACGCTGCTTCTAAAACCAAGGTGAATTTCAATCATCTGCAATCACTCCAGATGCTACTTCTAACTCCAATGTGATATTCAATCATCTGCAATCACTCCAGATGCTGCTGTTAACTCCAAGGTGAATTTCAATCATCTGCAATCACTCCAGATGCTACTTCTAACTCCAATGTGAATTTCAATCATCTGCAATCACTCCAGATGCTGCTGCTAACTCCAAGGTGAATTTCAATCATCTGCTTTTACTCCAGATGTTACTTCTAACTCCAATGTGAATTTCAATCATCTGCAATCACTCCAGATGCTGCTGCTAACTCCAAGGTGAATTTCAATCATCTGCAATCACTCCAGATGCTACTTCTAACTCCAATGTGAATTTCAATCATCTGCAATCACTCCAGATGCTGCTGCTAACTCCAAGGTGAATTTCAATCATCTGCAATCACTCCAGACGCTGCTTCTAAAACCAAGGTGAATTTCAATCATCTGCAATCACTCCAGATGCTACTTCTAACTCCAAGGTGAATTTCAATCATCTGCAATCACTCCAGATGTTACTTCTAACTCCAATGTGAATTTCAATCATCTGCAATCACTCCAGATGCTGCTGCTAACTCAAATGTGAATTTCAATCATCTGCTTTCACTCCAGATGCTACTTCTAACTCCAATGTGAATTTCAATCATCTGCAATCACTCCAGATGCTGCTGCTAACTCAAATGTGAATTTCAATCATCTGCTTTCACTCCAGATGCTGCTATCAAACTTGCAAGCAAATAACTCTTCATACAAAATGAATCCTTTGACAAAGAAATCCTTACATAAATGAATCGCTAGACAAACAAATCCTTACACATACTTAATCCAGAAATTAATCTAAAGACAAATGCATCCTTAGACAAATGCGTCCTTAGACATATGCATCCTTACACATAATACAGCCTAAGACCTCATAAACTTTGAAATACACACCATGCATGTTGTAAATTTCAACTGACATCAATTATTATCATTGTTTTAATCATTATCTTTTATGGAAAATATTAAGTTTTATGATTATTGGTACTTGTTTTGATTTTAAGTCATCATTTTATATCAGCAGTTTCCCGAGTGTCACCTTTTATGCCTAGCGTCTAGAAAAAAGGCTTGGCAAACAGCGAAGACCCAGATGAGACGCCACATGATGCGGCGTCTCATCTGGGTCTACGTTATTTGCTTAAAGAAATTTCTGTAAGAAATATTCTCAATATAGCAATAAGTATACTAGACATCCCTAATTTTGGAAATAAATTGATCCAATTTAGAAGGATGGGAGAGTCCATTAAGCATAAATGGGTTAATTAAAGTATTAACCAGATTTGCAGGCCAGGGCTTGAAAATGAGGTTTATGGTGGGAAAACAATGACCATGAACACCTGCACTATAAATTAAGATTCCTGGGCATTGGTTCTGACAAGCATGCTGCATTTCTCTGGGGGATGATGGCTAGTTTATGACCAGTTCATGCTGACAACAAGGACCCCTATGCCCCTATGACACTGCTGACCACTTGTGACTAATCACTGCCCTATAAAATCAGCTCCTGGAACAGACATGTTTATGTTGAAATTAAGGGTGTCTTTATGTCAGATTAACACCTTTATCAACCACTCTTTCAACATTGTTTTCAACTGGAGATTGCCCGAATATGCAATTAGAAGCCTTACAGAGCCTAGAACAATGCCACACATTTTTGGTTTAAATTGTTTCTGTACAATCAAAACTCCATAGCTACAAATCTTCAAACAAGAGTTCCGCGGTTGGAGATGACCGCATTGAAGCCGGATTTTTGATTTAAATGACAGGAAAGTACCAGTGGTCATCTAAGTGTGCTTGCAAACCTTCATGTCAAGTTTGAAGACTCTATGTCCAAGCATACCAAAGTTATAACAATTTTAACATTTTAACATTTAAGGTCACAGTGACCTTGACCTTCAAATGAATGACATTGAAATGACCAGTGGTCATCTTCTAGTACTGGCCAATCTTTATTTCAAGTTTGAAGACTCTAGGTACAAGCATACCAAAGTTATAACATGAAATAAGAACTTCAACATTTTTACATTCAAGGTCACAGTGACCTTGACCTTCAAATGAATGACCTTGAAATGTCCAGTGGTTACTTACTAGTTCTGGCCAACCTTCATGTCAAGTTTCAAGACTCTAGGTCCAAGCATACCAAAGTTATAACAACTTTAACATTTTTACATTCAAGGTCACAGTGACCTTGACCTTCAAATGAATGACCTTGAAATGTCCAGTGGTTACTTACTAGTTCTGGCCAACCTTCATGTCAAGTTTCAAGACTCTAGGTCCAAGCATACCAAAGTTATAACAACTTTAACATTTTTATATTGAAGGTCACAGTGACCTTCACCTTCAAATGAATGACCTTGAAATGACCAGTGGTCATCTGTTAATCCTGGCCAACCTTCATGTCAAGTTTGAAGACTCTAGGTCCAAGCATACCAAAGTTATACCATGAAATAAGAACTTTAACATTTTTACATTCAAGGTCACAGTGACCTTGACCTTCAAATGAATGACCTTGAAATGACCAGTGGTTACTAACTAGTTATGGCCAACCTTCATGTCAAGTTTCAAGACTCTAGGTCCAAGCATACCAAAGTTATAAGAACTTTAACATTTTTTATATTGAAGGTCACAGTGACCTTGACCTTCAAATGAATGACCTTGAAATGACCAGTGGTCATCTGTTAATCCTGGCCAACCTTCATGTCAAGTTTGAAGACTCTAGGTCCAAGCATACCAAAGTTATACCATGAAATAAGAACTTTAACATTTTCGAGCACGCCGCCACCCCGCCCGCCCGCCCGCCCCCCCGCCCGCCCGACAACATCAATCTATAAGCCGAGATTTTTTCGAAAAAAATCCGGCTAATTAAGATATTTAGTTTTTGAATACCAAAGTATTGCATACCATTATTATGCATCCTGGAGGCAGACGGTTCACCTGTTAAAAAAACACAGGTCAAATCAATAAACAACTGAAAAAGAAGACCTGAATATAGAATAAATAGAAGTGCCACATGCTCAAGGTTTCTAAATTCATTTAAATTGGGGCCAAGAAGACATCTGCTGGTTTGGATTTCTTCCTGCAGCTGAGTCAACGGCCATACCCCTTCCTCTGCAATCAAAACTAGAGCCCTTGGGCATCACCAGGGAAGCATTACAATCTCATACTTGACTGCAATTGAGGAAAGCTGCAATTTGTGTCCTTTTATGTAACAATGCATGCACCAATGGTCCATTGCTCCGGCAGATTTTGAAACATGAAATTTAACTCTTTCTTCCTTTTAGATTGCTTTGGATTCTGGTGCAGAAGAAATTGACTTCAATTAGTGCTATACCCAGTAATGGTTAAATGTTCATCAATATAGATTTTTCTTTCTCATAAAACTTAACAGATTAATGACATGAAATAATTTTGCTATTTAGACCATGTACTGATGCATACTAAAATATTATGTTGCAATACTAATAAGACAATTAATATTTATGTACCAGAAACTGGAAGGGGAAAATGGATTTATTTCATAACGCCTCACTTGGTTGCAATCTGTCCTCATCATGAACATGACAGTAAAACAATACGCTCTCTGCAATATTAATGGCTTGGAACTACTGCATAAGTGTGCCCTGCATCATGTAAAACAATGCACTGGGAATGTCAAAACCGTGATAAATATTTTATGCTTTAGACAATTCTATTTGTAATTCAATGAAAATGCACACCATATATAATTGCACATCATGTGTTCATCTGTGTTAAGTCATTTCAAGTCTTCACAAAAATGGTGATGCTAAAACAAATTGGAATTTGAGAAAATTATGAAATCTGGCCTAAGGCGGGTTGCAGAAATGGCAACAAAATGTCAGTAATATGGCAGCAGAGATTTTTATGATCCTTGCTAGCCCTAAACTGAGTGGGAATTAATAACCAAATTATCACAGACCTTTTTCACAAAGACATGCTGCATAATTATTCTCAAGAGGTCATGTCAGCATTTTTCATGGTTTCTATGATATTTCTTTACTCCTTTATTAATTAACGCTAAGATATAGTCTCTCAACAAGCGGGCAAGAGTACCTTAGGAGTTCACTTGAGACTTAAGGAAAACTGAAATATTCTGTTTATTTAGCATTCACTAGGTTTTACAATAGGCTTTTAAGGGAATCAAAACTCCTAACATATGAAGGCATGCTTTTGCACAAAATAATTTTAAAACTCTTTCCAGAAATTTTGACAACCCCCTTTTTTAATATCCTGACCAAGTTTTATTAGTGGGTAAAAAATATGACTTGTTGAGGGTTTCTAATGTTTTAACTACTGCCCAGCGTTTACCTAGTTTTTTACCCCACATGATCATGTTAAAACTAGGCTGTGATATCATTGGAGGAAATGTTCAATGCTATTCTGATGAAAGTTGGGAAATTATTGTAGCATGTACACTGTACACAAGTTTTTTTATCCCCACGATTTTTTAAAAGCGTGGGGATATTGTGGTTATCTCCGCCGTCTGTCCCTCTGTCTGTCCGTCCGTCCTGGCCACTATTATCTCCTACACTATTAGCACTAGAAACTTGAAACTTACACACATGGTAGCTATGAGCATATGTGCGACGGTGCACTTTTCGGATATTTTGATCTGACCCCTGGGTCAAAAGTTATGGGAGTTGGGGTGGAGCAGGGTCAGAGATTTTCCTGCGACCGCGATTCGAAAAAGGCTCAAAACTACTGTGTCCCTTCAGATATTGCTTTCATATTTGGTATGCATGTGTATCTGGACAACACCTTTCCATGCGCTTAAATGCTTGACCCCTTTGACCTTGAACTTGAGGTCAGCGATCAGGTTTCGAAATCTGCGACTGCGATTCAAAAAAGGCTCAAACCTGCTGTGTCTCTTCAGATATTGCTTTCATATTTGGTACGCATGTGTATCTCGACAAGACCTTTCCATGCGCATGACATTTTTTACCACTGTGACCTTGACCTTGAACCTAGGGTCCGCGTATAGATTTCGAAATCTATTATGTGGTTTTCTACCCAATCAGAAGAAGTGCAAGCATTTTCATCGGACAAAGGAATTTTTCAACAATGAAGCTTGTGTATTGAAAACACATACTGTGAAACCATTGTTAATCGTCAGGCATTAATTTTCCTGTATTACGTCAGTTGACCAATTGACGAATTCAAGATCCTAACGAAAAATTATGTCCCATATTTGAACAAATTAAGACTGAATTACCAAAAGCATGAGGCACTAATATCCAACGTAATCCACGCATACATACTCCGTCTGTTTCGTAATCAAGATAAATCCGGTTTTGACACAAAAGTGTGTAGATTACACAGTGTACTTAAATGACACGTGACATTGCACTAAAACTCGAGTGCAGTACAGCTGTAACGACTCCGTTGACTTCGTTTAGGTAGAATAGTAATGATTAGCGCTAATTGTTAACAACTTTATTACCCATTGTGTTTATTGTGTTTTTCAGAGTTGTTGCAGATAATACAGCCTCCACGCAGCGGATCCGGTCAAAAACAATAAACGAAATTAAAAGATGATGATGTGTGATCAACACCTGACTTATATACATTCTCCGAATTGATTACACATTAAAACAGAACATATTGATTTGTGTTTGGTTATTTGCTACAAAAAGGTGTAAAAATAGCTTGTGCTCCGTTTATGGGCTATCGATGTTTTTAATCATCGACAGCTTGACAAGTTTTACTATGTATATTTAAAATCATTGTTTCTTGTAGCAATTGAAAACATAACAGGTAAAGAAAAATTAGCTATCATGACGGTTCACTTCTATTTTTGCGCGATTTTCAGGAAATCCCCGGAAAGCACGTTTTTTCAAATGACTGATTATGACGCAATAAAACATTGCTTTGTATCCTATTGCATTTATTCTAATTTAAACGCATTCGTCCATTGGTTGTTACAATTAAATCTGAACTGTGCCCTATGAAACCACTGTCCCATAATGCACTGTTTATTTGACACTTCAGAAAATTATTGTACTTAAAGTGATCAAATATTTACGATGTAAAACTCTTGAAACTTTATTGAAAACTGACCAAATAGTTTGCTAACACTTATTTCAACCAATAATCTTCGCACCTTCTCTAATTTGCGCCGATAAAGGTAAGATTGTCATTACCGGGGTACTTTGGCCATGATAATAAATGAATAAGACCAATGGCAATTGGCTTCACTGTTTTAAAACACTCGCTAACGGTTAATCGGTCCCTCTTATCCGCTAATCATAATAATGATACACTAATGGGGGCCAATTGATCACCTGATAACAAAAGACTAGTATAAATACATGTGACAAACAGGCCCCAGCTCCTGAAGTGACTCTCAATTGTCCTCCCTATTTCCCCCATTACGATTTATCACAACCGCGTTATATTTTGGACAATCAAATCGGACATTGACTGAAGCATTTTTATATAAAACAAGAAATATCTTTAAAAAAGATATACGGCGTTGATTGTGGTCGATGTTTATGAACGATCAAAAGTTATCTCTATGAGATAAAAAGTAGCGGATGCCTTTTTTCTGCGCAGTTCTTAGCTACATCATAAGCAAATCAATTACGGGGTGTTGCGCCAGATTTCATGGCTTATTTTGCTATATGTGATATTATTACTCAGATATCTATATTTACAGAATAGAAAAACACAAGAAACATGAAAATAAACGAGTGCATATAGGTCAGCCGGCAATACTCGAATCTTATTTAATTGCATAATTATAGTATAGTGAATTATTGTGCTCATGCTTAATAAACTGGTCTAAATGGATAAATATTTCTAATTAATTTTATCAAAATTGGTCCTTATCATGCAAATGTTGAAACCATATTAAAAATCGATGATTGACATACCACAATAATATCGCCGAATATCTTTATTTAGTATCTTTCTGATCAAAACAGACTTCAAGTGCACAAAGTTTACGAGACGGCGTTTATATAAAGATTTCTGCAACTGACCGCAAACTGACCTTGATACCTTGCGGATTGAATGCAATGCATTACAGTCACTACGTTATTGTCAGTAAGACCGGTGTAACACAATGATCGCAACCCCTTCTGCGAACTCCGGTGATGAACTGTATAAACTCTGACTTTCACAAATGGCCGCGAATTGACCCGAAACCTCGCGGGTTGAAATGCAATGCAAGTAAGTACTAAATATGACAACATAGCCTTTAGTATAAACGCTTTTGCGCTGGTAATTCTCTGAAAATAAAAGGTGAACGCACAAACTGTATTTATGTGGAAAATTGATTGTAAAACTGTTCTATCTATTGAGCCTTTTCATTAGAGATAAAATTGTTTCATGCAGTAAAACAGTGTTACAAAGACGCGGATATGTTTCCAATGTTCTGGTGTTATACTCAAAGCAGCCAATGGAATAAATGAAGTGTATTCATTCGTACCTAGCCGCGGGAAATTTTATTTGAGTATTATTGGACACTTACAAAGGTCAAGTCAGGGTGAAAAGCTGGCTTAATACAGCTTACGCCGAAAAAAATCAAAGTCAGGAAATTAGCGAATTTAAGTGCTGACGAAAACGTCATTTTTATAAAAACGACGAAATTTCGTGCTGGCGAAAATAAATGGTTTCACAGTATATAGTTACACAGAAGTGGCGCAGAGATGTATTTAGTAGTCAATTGTTTGTGTTAACTCATCTGTGAAATGGTTTAGCTCATCCATCTACCAGTAATGTTTATACAAGGGATTATAAAATATTGGCCCAAAGGGACACCTGTATATGAGAGAAGAGATAGAATGCAGTCAAGCATAAAAAGCATGAGAAACTCATGGAATAGAGCCACAAGAATCTATAAAAGGGCTGAAACTTTCAATTTGTTCAATTACACTTTTAGACTCATTACTGAAAATCTGTCAAAATGTTCAAGTGGGAAAAATGTGAGAAACAATTTAAAGCAAGATGGACTTTGAACAGACACATCAAAGACAGACATGAAATTCAACATTTTCATTGTTGTGTACAAGATTGCGATAGAAAATTTCTGAGACACTACTATTTAGTCAACCATTTAACCTCAAAACATAACTTTTCCATAACAGAAGCAAGAAGATTGGCTATAAGAGAGCATGTTCAGCCATTTCATAAGTCATTCCAATGAGGATGACATGTACATAATGGACATCAGTGAAGTTGATTCAGTATTAGATTTGTTAGGAGAGCAGGATGAGGAGGAGAAATTAGGGTATAGATTTTCACTCATTTTTTAGGTTATTTTACATTAACTTCTTCATTTCTACACCGAATTACTTCAAATTTATACTGAACAGCTCTGAATACGGTCAATCTCAACTATGCATGGCCCCATTACCAACCCTGGGGCGCCCCTGGGTCAAACATGCGGCGTGGGGATACGCGTCAACCACTGCCGCGCCATTTTTAGTCTTTCATTTGACTTAGTGACCTAGTTGAAATCTTCACATTTCCCAGTTTCAAACTGGACTGAGATATATTTGGACAAATGTTCTTAGCAAGTTTTATGAAGATTGAGCAACAAATGTGGCCTCTAGAGCATTCAAAAAGGTCAATGATGACAACACACGATTCACAAAAAGGGAAGATGGACAAAAGGCAATCACAAAAACTCACCATAAGCATGTTGTGCTCAATAAGCTGAAAACAAATAAGCTGAAAACAGACAAATATAGATTCAAATAAGAAAACGATAATCTAATGTATAATTATTGTAAAGCGTAGTTTTATGTTGTTGTAGGCCATCAGGACATTGTTAACCATGGACACTGGTCCATATTTGATTGAAAACCATTCAAAATATCAAAATAGTGTAGACAAGAGTGTAAATGGTTTTATCATTAAGAGACCAGAATTTAATTATGTCAAAATGTAATATGTTAACTTGTTAAGTACAAACTATGTTAGGGTATATTGCTAATGAGGAAAGCAACTATAAAAGATTGTTGTTATTTTGTACTCTTAAACCTGGTGAGGGGTAAGACCATTCACACCATTCAATGCAAAGATCATGCTGAGATGTGAAATGTTACTGAACTTTACTGATTACAAAGAATGCATATTTGTGGCGTCTTCTTTGTAACCAATTTTATGGCAGATACATAAATTAATAATACAAGTTTGATTTATGACATTCTCATGTCATCTACAATGAATGGTGTTTGTCTAAAAAACGTTTTGTAAGGTTACTGATTTAATTAAATCTGTAGATGGGGTAGTTACCAAGGATATAAATTTATAGTTAGCTTAACAAAATTCAACTGTTCCATTTTGCAATTTCCCAGTCATGAGTGTCACATTATCATGCACAATTTTATTATGCATTTAATTAAAATACAGTCCACCACATTGTTATGAATTCGCACTTCACTGCATCTCAATGAATAATATGTTGCTGCATAGTGGTTTTAGGAAACATGCAGTACTAACGCCATATCTCAGCGCTACTGTAAATTCAAAAAGAGTGATGCAAGATGTTATCATACTTTTATGTAGCTAATCATGAATCATAACATAGCAATAACAAGGGCTGTTTGTAAATCATGCATGCCCCCCATATGGGCTGTCAGTTGTAGTGGCAGCAATTGTGGGAATATGTTTTTTGTCACTGTGACCTTAACCTTTGACCTAGTGACTGGAAAATCAATAGGGGTCATCTGCCAGTCATGATCAATGTACCTATGACGTTTCATGATCCTAGGCCTTATTATTCTTGAGTTATCATCAGGAAATCAGTTTACTGTTTCGAGTCACTGTGACCTTGACCTTTGACACAGTGACCTGAAAATCAATAGGGGTCATCTGCCAGTCATGATCAATGTACCTATGAAGTTTCACGATCCTAGGCGTAAGCATTCTTGAGTTATCATTCGGAAACCATTTTAGATATTGCAAAACTTTTACCAAGGTTAAAGTTTTGGACAAACACAATTAATGAATCACTGTGACCTTGACCTTTGACCTAGTGACCTGAAAATCAATAGGGGTCATTTGCCAGTCATGATCAATGTACCTATGAAGTTTCATGATCCTAGGCGTAAGCATTCTTGAGTTATCATCCGGAAACCATTTTACTATTTCGAGTCACTGTGACCTTGACATTTGACCTAGTGACCTGAAAATCAATAGGGTGATCTGCCAGTCATGATCAATGAACCTATAAAATTTCATGATCCTAGGCCTTAGCATTCTTGAGTTATCATCCGGAAACCATTTTACTATTTTGAGTCACTGTGACCTTGACCTTTGACCTAGTGACCTGAAAATCAGTAGGGGTCATCTGCCAGTCACGATCAATGTACCTATGAAATTTCATGATCCTAGGCCTAAGCGTTCTTGAGCTATCATCCGGAAACCATCTGGTGGACGGACCAACGGACAGACCGATGGACCAACATGAGCAAAACAATATACCCCCTCTTCTTCGAAGGGGGGCATAAAAAAACTCCTGCTTAGTCTTCTACTGGTTTCACTTGAAGACATCTAAAGGCTTACCACTGCTGGTCCGTCCGCCCGTCCGTCCGTCCGTCCGTCCGTCTGTCTGTCTGTCTATTTAGGTTTTAGATAGGTAATTCAGCAAAAGAGTGGAACTTTTTGTCCCTTGCTCTGTGTTACACCAATAAAAAAAAGAAGTTAAATACTAGGTAATATCCTAACAGTTGGGGTGTGTCAGTCAATATGGACTTTTGAAATAAAGAACTGCAGCAGAAAATGTGTTTTTGCCTCATTGCAGATTGGTATACAGATATCAAAATAATGCCTCATTGCAGATTGGTATACAGATATCAAAATAATGCCTCATTGCAGATTAATATACAGATATCAAAATAATGCCTCATTGCAGATTGATATACTGAGATATCAAAATAATGGGTTTGCACTGCAAAGGTGCTCAGGTTCAGAGTGTGAAATTTCTCATACTATTACAGTATGCATAGATCCTCAAATGAGAGCATTCAACTTGAAAAATTTGAATACAATAGCTATAAAAAATCTTATGTATTTGTAAGTTTTAAATCATGCCACCTTTTAGTAAATAAGTCCCATGTCATAAAAAGGGCATTCTTTGAATATATTTTGTTATTTATAAATATTATAATATTGTGTAAATATATTCTAAGTTTTTACACTAACCCAATTAAAAAAATGTAGATAAATTTTGTCTAATAATATCTAAATGATAATAATTATAAATGTCTTCAATGTCTGTTTTGTGTCAGTAATGCAATAATAAGCACACGTTTCTAAGAATAATGAGGGTGTTTTTTGGTTAATGTTAAATACAGATTTTAACTATTAATGTCATTTTACAGATATGAACATAGTAATAAACAACTCTGTCCATTAATTAATGCTTTATGTCACTCAGGATTCGTTTTCGTGAAACCAAATGCAATTTAAGCATTTCAATGGAAAAAAATATGATTCATTTATATAATTATTGTGTAACACTCTCACCCCCTTCAAACTGCAAAGAGAAAACAGTGCTTTTTTGGGTGAATCTGTGGTCGAAATCAGACCATATTACCCGAACAGTTTACTTTTTACCAAATGACTTCCTACAATTCCAAATTGAAGATTTAAAAATGTAATGTATTTTTTCTTTTTAATAATTGAAACATTCAATCTATCTTGTAACCCAGCTGTTTGAGTTGAATGCAACAAACAATTATTATTATTTATTTAATTTTGAAGCATTTGTTGAACGCACAAAAACATCATCCACTCTAACAAGATTACTCAAAATCAAAGCGCTGAAGGCACAGAAGTTATTTGCTATTGCATAATCTTAGACACAACTCAGTTTTCAAAATTATGTCAGGGGTTTCACTGTCCCCAAAAAAGTTGTTGCCACTTTTTCGCAGCGTGAAATCTGTCGGTTTTTCCAACCTTTTTAATAAGAACAATCATTTAAAAAACCTTACTACATTAATGTCATACTGTATTATTGATTCATAAGTCATACCTTCATAAGTCTTAATAAGCTTTAAAATTATTGGTATACAAATAACTTTTTTTTTCAACTTGATAAACATGATAAACTTGATAAACAACACAGATAACCAAAATAATATAATAATGTTAACATCAATGTATTAAACAGTAGGCTGCATAAATGTTTCAAAATTAATTATTTGAACATACAATCACACCAATGTACATCATTTGAAAGGGAAAAAGAAATATAAAACATCAGAAAATAAAGAACTTCTTTTCAAAATGTTAAACAGTTATATTTGGTCATTTGGACATGATATACATCAGCTTCTGTTGTTAAAACGTTTTCTGTTAGTGGTGGATGATTTCCAGGTTCAATTAAACAAATGTTTTTCACGCCTATTTCCTGACAGAAAGGCCCAGGTAATTTCCACCATCCATTCTAGTTGCCTGAAATAACATAAAACATATTTTTACAAACTATCAACAACAAACCAACACATAAATGTCCCTATCTTTTAATGTCCGAATTTTAACATATCCGAAATATAGTACATAGAGTGAATGTTATACTTTTATTTCAGAAATTGTTGGTATCTTAATCAAATTATATGTACATTCCCAGAACATTATAATAATGAAACTATTAAACAGAAATGCTCACAAATATCTGTTGAAGTTTTTATTTGTTTTTGTGGAGAAATTGTTGTTGTTGAAATTAAAATAAATGTTTTTGCAAGCCCCATGGCAATGTTTTTGATTTAAGAAATAGCAGCCCTAATAATCATTATAATTATTGATGGTCGTGACAGTTTGTACCCGTGTTACTTAATTTATTGCTCAATATCATAAAGGAGCCGTTAATCCGATAATAGCCCCATAAAATTGACAATAACCATTTGTAACACTTACACGCTTCAGTGATTGCACTCTGCACTGTAGGTCGCTCACATCGTTGTAAATCAATATTTACAACTGACAGATGCTGGCCGCTAATGCTCGGTCACGTGCTTTCGCTTTGCAGTACATTTTCGGATAGGATTTTACCGATTTTTTTTAATTTAGGGCCAATGGCGATCGACAGCGAAACCCCTGTATGTTATAGCTTTTTATATCGCAAGTTTGAAATGAACACAACCCATTCAAATTTATAAAGAGTGTGTCTTAAAGCAAAGGTCGCGATGTGAGTGCACTGTTTATCCTCATTGATGTCATAGAGATAGATAACTTACACAAAATAACAACAATATGTCTCTTTTTTCACAATGGGATGCTGCACTGGCAGCCATCTTTAGAGTTTTGCTAAAGAATAACAAGCCTATAATAATGTACATGTTGTGTTATGTGTATCTAATACTTTATCCATTTTCTTTAAATTATAGAGCAACAATTTTGCCCACACGACAGACTTTTAATGCAGCATTAACATGATTAAGCCCCCTTTTCCCTGAAAGCAGCCAATATGTACAGATTTCAATGATAAACTGACCAATGTCATCGCACAAGCTGAAATAAACACTAGACTGGCCAATATCGTTGCACAAGCTCTTAAACCTATTGTTTACATACAGGCTGTCTGCTGCAGTGTACCAGTGGTAAAGTATAAACAGACAGTGGTTATGGTTCCTAGCGTAGTGAACAGCAGACTGACTTGCAGTTATCGTTCCTAGCGTAGCTAAAGCAGACTGACTTGCAAAACTGCCTCTCTACATTAGTAAATACAAATTGTCCCAATTCAGAGGGCCCCATTCCCAAATGGTGAAAAAAATAACACACTGAATAAAATTTGATAAATATGACCACTGTATCTAATCATATTAGTAAACATATCAATAATATATTGCACTAGTCAGACTCACCTTTCAAAGGTTAATGAAAAACGGTTGTATCTGGTTTTTGTTTTCTTTTTCAGATACAAGAGTTTCAGATTATTTGGTAAGCATAAATGAGCCTTGATCTGGAAAAATGGGGCTTAATGCATGTGCGTAGTGTCAGCCCAGATATTCCTTGAGGCTAATTAGAGACAACACTTTCAAGTTTTGGGGAATTTTGGTTTGAAGTAAGACTTTTTTAAATGAAAATCAAGTCAAAGGGGAAAGTGTTGTCCCTGATAAGCTTGTGTAAACTGCACAGGCTAACCTTGGTTGACAATTTACTCACATGCATTAAGCCCCATTTTCCCTGTTTCGCGTCAAAACCACAAAACAACTGATCAACCACCTGGTTGATTATAGTTGAGACCTAACTTAAGATACTCATTTGATCTCATCTTACATACATAAACATCAAAACACATAGCAAATCTCATCTTTAAGTTACCAGTCAGAAGGCAATATTACTCAAGATGGTAACTTAATCAGGCATTAATAAGACATGAAATTAAATATAACAAGGAAATGATATGTGTAATTTAAGAAATTACATGCTTTTTCTATAATGAGATTCAGAAGATTAAACATGTAATGGGTATTTAATTGCCAAGTTATCTCTAAAATCAGTTGTTCTTAACCTGTGTTGCAGAGTTTGAAATACCTTTCACAACAATGATATCTAAGATATCAAATATATGTATATCTATGTACATAATTACAATGCTTGGACATGTTAAACTCATGTATCCATCTACAACATGGCTAAGGTCACCATAAAATCTTACCAGACATGAGATACTTGCAATATACTGTTTGTGCTTCGTGCTGTTGACTTTTGAGCCAACATTTTTCCATGAAATTGTCATAATTATGTTTTTGTTTAGACATACAAATCATGACAGGAAAATTGCCTTTCAAATATTTGCAAGAGAAATTAAGGAACCTGTCATCTATTTGATTAACAAACTCAATTAAAAAAGATGTTCAACAAAGTAGACATGTTACGAATTTGAGGCAAATTGTCATGAGTTCCCGGTAGTGTGTGACATTAATGTTTCTGTTCACACTGTAGCTCCAATATAACGCCGGGGGTGCTAGGATCCCGTTTTTTCTCCAAACTTCCATTTCTGATTACAATCCTTGTTATACAACATGTATTTGCAGAAAATGCAAAGATGGCGGCTATCACAGCTTATCATTGCTTTATTCAATTCATCCGTTTTACCGATTTTAATCGCTTAGATGTTAAACGACATTAGACAGCTAATTGGTGTTAATCTGTTGTGTAATGTCAATAAAGGTGTGAAAATCTCATGTGTCAGTGTTTATTACAAGTATTACATAAATTATCAGAGCAGTTTGGTGCGCTCATTTTTAAGACTCGCGCAAGCAAAGGAAGATGACCATATTTTTAAGGAGCCAAAGCATTAATAAATGAATTACCTTTTTATGTTTTGTATTTATTGTCTATTGTATATCATGTGTATAAACTATATCTGTGTTATGGTTTATTATATGCTATACATGCTTGATAATTAATAGATTTTTCTGAATGTTTAATCTTTCAGTACGTATAAGAGAAATTAATTAAATAATCCAGCAAAAATGTGTCCCATAAATTGCGATTATCATTATATATTAATTTTAAATATTTGTTGTTTGCATGTGACTTTATTAATTCAACATCATAAAACATTGTCACAAATTGGTATTAAATTGTAAATGTTAAAAATTCAAAAATGAACTCTTTGAAACAAGAATTTGGAGCCCAAAACATGTTTACTCCAAGGGTTCACGAGTTTGAGGAAAACTACTCACCATGGTAACAGGGTTGGCAGAGTTGTCTGGATACACCATCCTGAGCACCTGCCGCTTGAAATCCACCAGGCAGTTGTTGCAACCCTCGCACATTATGCCCGGTGGATTTGATATCTCCTTTTCTTTCTGACTCATACCTTGACCTCTGGGCATGGGCGAAACGTCGGCCTGGGGTCGTATCTTGTTGCCATGGTTACCAGAAGTGACTTTCTTTGAAGGCATTAATGAATTTGAAGGCAACAATGGCTGGTGGTCACTCTGCGGTGACAGACAACGCTTTATTCTACTTTCACTCCCTGGTAAGGATGAAGAAGGCGGGCGACCCAAAACAAATGACATCTCCTGATTCTTGTCGCAGCTTTTGTCATTCAGCGGAGATATTGTACCAAGAACAGTGTAATCCATCACTGCATAGTCTTTCACATGATTCTTCACTGACTTTGGCATTTCTAACGTCTGAATGGTGTCTGGGATCTTAACATTATCCAGCTCACTATCCTCATTGTCGTGATCTGGATCTAGGAGAGTGTTAGCACCAGCAATAAACTGCTCATAGCTTGGTATGTTCTCATTGTCATTTACGTTGTCATAAGTTTCAAACTCATCATCACTGACACCATTGATTTCTGACAAAGATTCTAGAGGTTTATCCAAAACATCTTTGTTCGATTCACTTCCAGTTTCAGTAACATCCATTGCAAACTGGTTGTCACATTTCATGACTTTATCTGTGTCAAAACTGTCCTGAACTTGAGCTGTTGCATCAAGCGTATGTGATTTTATCAGGATTGGTTTGGCAGGTATTTTTGGTGGGGTTGGTTTAGGGATCTTGCAGGAGTTTCTAGGGGTTGGGATACGCCTGATAATGGCCTGTCCCCCAAACATGTTGGCTGCAGACTTCACACTAATGGACTCACTGAGGGGCTGACTACCTTCTTCCATCTGAAAGCAGGCATCACACATCAGTCTGAGAAATATATCACTTTTCTATTTATTAAAGCTTTTTCTATAAGCAAAATCAATAAAGGATCAAGTTCTGATTTCCTGTAACAAGAAATATATTTTTAACAAGAAATATCTTCTATAATCTACAATATACTAGTGCACATAATGAAAAATTGTAGTAATTACTAAATATGAGAACATAGCCTTTAAGTACAAATGCTCTGGCTCTGACAACCTTCTAAAAGTAAAGGGGAACACACAAACTGTATTGATGTTAAGGTTGAGTGTGAAAATGTTCTATCGCTCAAGCGTTTTCATTAGAGATAAAATTGTTTCATGCTGAACATGCAGTTGAGGTCGTTGCATAACACGCTGTAGTATCCCTTGTCTTACCCTATTCTTAACAAAAATATAAAGTCGATTGAATTATCTATTAATGTTAATGTGGTAACTGTTTGTAGATTGCATGTTTTCTATTTCAAAAAGTTTCTGGCCTACTGGCAATAAATTTGTATTCAAATTTCATTGGACTCTTACAAAGGTCAGCTAATTTAAAGGTGAAAAGCTGGGAAATTAATTTAAGAGGGGGATGTGTCCGAGAATTCTGTAAGAAAACATCCTATGACTTCCTAGACAGAAATCATAAGGTCTGTGTCAAAACTTTGTGATAAACAATTACGTATGGGCTTAAAGAGACCTTTTCACAGATTTTGGCATGTATTGAAGTTTGTCATAAAATGTTTTATATTGATAAATGTAAACATTGGATCTAAAAAAATGTGGTGTATTTTATACTTTATATAAGCAATCCTCGTAGTATTACGAAATTTAATGACAACAACAGAGCTCTCCAAATTATTCAATCGTTTTGTGTTGCAATGCTTTATAATTTTCAGGTTTTTAAATCTTCAAAAGATGCATATAATGGATATTTTAGAGCATGGTAAATATTCAGAGTTATTGTTTTCTCACAAATATCAAAACAACAACGAAAATAAGCGAATCTGAAACATTTTTTTATTATTTTGTAAATTGACCAAAACATGAAGTTCCCCTTTAACAGAGCTTAATAGACTTAAAATTACACAATAATTGAAATTGTAAAAGTAATTTTCTCTTATTTCCACATCACATGGTTTACTACAATTTAATTTACAAGCTTCATAGTAACTATGCATTAAAATTTTGACTATCTACAATTATTTTGCAATAAAATTGGGAAAGCAATCTCTTGAAAATTGCTTAATGAAATGTATGCAAGAGAAAAAACAAGATGAAGTATGAGTATGGACCTTTACAAAACCTTCCCTCTCTGACTGGGCACAACAAAGAGACATCCCTTCATCTCAAGTAAACATAACAGCCATAAAAGACGATTATCCAGCTTCAATTGACGTGTACGGTCCCCGAATCAATATGAAAAGATAGTTAAAGATAGCTATTTGCATAAAAAACACATACATATCCCGTCTGTATGACCCTTTATACACTCTTAATCATCCAGAAGCATACTTTATTAAGCTTCTAAGCAACATGCCTCATCCATGGGGAAATTAATCACTGACTACAGAGAAAAAAATGTTGTTTGTTTATCAATGATATTTTTCTTTAAGGCAAATGGGCTCTTTTTTGTTTTTTCAATTGGTTGATTAATAACGACAGAAAACAAAAAAAAACAGCACTGATTGCAATTACAGTCAAGTTTAACACAAATGTGTTTTCAATCATTAATTGCTGCAGAAAATCAGGAAACACATTTATTTTCAAACACTTATTTCATCCCTGTATTCTTTGTTTAAGGCCTTAAAAGCATTTCAACATCAATAACTCTGGAGGATCAGAATTCTCATCTGTCACGTGTTTTAATCAGGTTGTCAGGCTAACACAATAATGCTGCCCATCGCCAGCTGCTAGATGTCGATGTATGGCGAGTCCTGGTGGTCACATGCTGGTCACATGACCCGACAACACGCCTCCTGTCTGGACACCGGTCAGTAATAATAACACAGAGGATTAAGTTACCCTTAGTCAATCTCTTTCACTAACAATACAATACCAATGTTAAATTTGTTTCAAGATGAAAATCTATTCATGAATAAAAGCTTTAAGCTTAAACTTTTAATGACAGGGTAAGTGAAATTTATATAGATGTAGATTTGTTATCCCTGCTCTACCCACCAAAATTATATCCACCAAAATCTTTTTCTTTTTTTTTACCATACAAGATGCTACACTCAATTTCGCCATACTTCCTATGTGAACGTTTGCAATAACATTTTTATTGGTAAAATGCAGAGATTGGGATAAAGGTGTGCAGTGCGTTATATTCCCATTAAAATGAAAAACTGCGCATCATTTCCGTATTTCAATGTGCACCATTACGCAAAAACATTTCATACCGACTTGTTTTGTTTATCATAAGCTTAATAAAACGATCCCGTCAATCACTTTTTGGTGTTACCGCACGTCTATAATAGACATTCACAGTTTGTTTTACATTATTTAATCAGACTTCAATAGCGCGGTAACAACTTGACACCTTTATGGTATGTTTAATCCGATTATCAATAATTGCGCGAGCGGAATGTGTGACACCGAACGTGCCGTGCTGACTAGGTATTGTAATTTACACGCCTCAGGCGTCTTGAGAATTTGGACCGCCCGGTGTACTCAATGTATTTTACGTTGAAAATGACGAATTTGAAAAAGATAACCGTTTTGTTTCCGGTTTTGAGAAAGTTCGGTATATGCAACATTTTGTTACAAAGAAATAGAAGGGGAAAATACGGGACTGGCTTGACCGTTCTGATCGGGAGGTTTCGGGTATTCGGAGAGTCCGGTATTGGCTACTGTATAAGATAAACTACTCTTACACAAATTATTTGTTTGCTCTTACTTAACTTATGAGATCATTCATGAAAAAAAAAATCAAGTAGATCGATCCCCGCGTTGTCGCCGTTATGTTCGTTTAAGTTGTTGTTGTCATGAAAACTCGTTGATTTACAACGCAAAACGTCTTATTTGAACTGACGTGAAATAATGTAATCATTTTTCGAATTCGCTTTTGCTATTTTTTTGATAATTTTATCTAAAGTTTAATGTAAGCAAGTGTTGTTTTTTTACTGGAATTGTAACAAAGAGTCAGTTAAAGTCTTCCGAAAATTTGCACTCTGTGTGAATTGACAGTTTTACATCATCAAAGGAAAGCCGCTTCCTTTCTGAAGCAATAGTGACCAATTTCCTGCCGGTAAAATTCGCTTCCTTTGTCTAGCAATCAACATGCCAAATCAATCGTGTGTTTGTTCCTAAATGGCAATTGTCCTATTTAATAATAGCATGTGCATAGCTCTGCCTTCGAATCTCTTGCAGAGAACGGAGGTCACGAGTTTAGCAGTTAACTGAGCAAGTTTGTTGCGCAAGTTCAGTTCAGATTTGCCGAAATTACAGTTCTTAACTATGGCAGACGCCAGTGTTTACCAAATTCCTAAACACATATTATCATAAATAATGGCAGTGTTTTATTGGATCATTTTAGTACTATAATATCGGGATTGTTTAATATAATTAACATGTTAAACAATATAGTTGCGTCACAGACTCAGAAATAAATTTGATGGGGTTGCATATTTACTGACGCTGATTTTCCTATTGTCTGTAATTTTACAAGAAATAAATCTTGAGAAGTGCCCATTCATTTTTGCAAAGTGCAAATTCAACTTTGTAAGTGCCGATTGTTTTTTTCATCTATTGGGTAGTAATCCCATCAGAGAAAAAAAATATCCCGATCTCTGAAAATGGCAAATTTGAATAAGTCTATTTCCAAACGTTAGTCAATGTCAAGGTTAAACTGAGGTCAGGTGACATGGGTGATGATAGTTGTCAAAGACATCATCAATGTAAGAGGTCAGGTGACATGGGTGATGATAGTTGTCAAAGACATCATCAATGTAAGAGGTCAGGTGACATGGGTGATGATAGTTGTCAAAGACATCATCAATGCAAGTATCAAAGCTTTGTAGAAAGCATTATTGATGTTAGATATTTTGAATCAACCTCATACAAACAGACAGATGGAAAAACAATCTGAAAGGTCAATATCTACATGCCTCTTGGCATCAGTAGATGCCAGGAGAATTACGAAAATAATTATAAAAAAGAACTTATCAAGTAAACAAACTAACTTTGAATACTAATCTTCCATGTTAACAATATAGTATATGTTTGTTAACCTCTAACCTTTTGCAATCTACCCAATACTAACTAAATGTCACACAAATTCATCTGGAAAAACTCCATGCATCTCCTATGTATCACAAACAGCTTATTTGGTAAGGAACTTGCTTTAAGAATATTGCTCATGCACACTCACAATCACTATTTGTTTTGTTTCACGTCAGCAATTTTTATCATCTCCAGAGACAAGTATAACAACATCACAAAAAACACAAAGAGATAATAATCCAAGGAAAGCATAGATCAGCACAAAGTCATCATGTTCCCTACCATGACATTTTATCTACATCAATTATTAATTTATAGCCTTTGTGCCACCTCAAGTGAAACAGATCTTCCTTTCAACTCATTTATCAAAGCTCTGGTAGATGTATGTAAGGCCAGAATTTTTTAATAAAATGATTTATAGTTTGTACAAATATGTTTTGTGTTATTTCAGACAACAAGAATGGATGGTGGCAATATCCTGGGCCTTTCTGTCAAGAAATAGATGTGAATAAAAATATTATTTAATTGAACCTGGAAATCAACCACCACAACTAACAGAAAACATTTTTACAAAAGGTGTTGTTTTAGAATTTGTGAAATTTGATAACAAACAGAAGTTGATGTATATCATGTCCAAATGACCAAATGTATAAACTGTTTAACAATTTGAATTGAGATGCTTTATTTTCTGATGTTTGATTTATTTTTCCTTTCAGATGATATATATTTGTGTGATTCTAGGTTTTAATAAATAATTCTGAAACATTTATGCAGCATACTGTTACATTATTGTTAACATTATTATATTATGTTGTTTATCTGGTTTATCAAGTGGAAAAAATGTTATTAATATAAAAATAAAGCTTTTAATATTAAGACTTATGAAGGTACTTATTGTTATTTATGTATTAACATACGTCTCAGAGTAATAAAAATATAGTAAATGCCATTATTCATTAATGTAGTATTAAAGGTTCCTTAAATGATTGTCCTTATTAAGTTTGAATTACGGGCGGTTTTCACACCGCAATAAAGTGGTGACAACTTTTTTTGGGCCAGTGAAACCCCTGAAAAGCGTTTTATTATGCTATTTGTATTTGTCTTCGGTATTGATTTTTACTGGACAATAAACTAAAAATGTTTCTTTTAAACCTCAATAGCTTATTTGTTGTTTGTTGAGAAAAAGTATTTTTAATGCAACATTTGGATTCCTTGTGAAAAAAACCCATGGAGATGGCAAGTTTCAACCAAATGAGACATTTAAAACAAAAAAATAAATTCAAATGATAGCCAAAAAACCTAATTTTGTTTTACGCACGAAGTCCGCAAAACGCACAGGTAATAATGACCAAAATGCTCAGCAAAAAATCATCGAAAAGTTTATTATAGACAAGTGAAAAAATTGCATAACTTTTGAACTAGTTAAGATATTTTTAAAATTCAAACTAATTTAAAAACTGCACATCAAGACCTACAGTCTGATTATGATCATTTTGCACATCAACATGTTTGAAAAAAATCATTGTGGTTGCTTCGTAAAAAGAACTTCATACCATATTATTTTTAAAATGAGTGCATATTTGGTCACTCATCTTTTTTTCTTTTCTTTTTCTCCGTCCTCCTACCCGACACTTTTAGAAAAAAAATCCGAAAATCATTTTAATAAAAAAAATTTGGCCTAACATTTTTAAAATGAGTGCATATTTGGTTACCCATCTTTTTTCTTTTTTTTCCGTCCTCCTACCGGACACTTTTAGAAAAAAAATCCGAAATTCATTTTAATAAAAAAATTTGGCCTAATGGTAAAAATGTGCTTCCCGGGGATTTCCTGAAAATAGTGTGGAATTGAAAGTGAATTTCTGTAAACAATTACCCTACGTTTGGATGGAACTAATCATCATGATAACTTATTTAATTTCTCTTTTTGTCTGTTACGTTTTCAATTGCATTTTAGCAGACAATATTTAAATTCATATTGTCCACAAAAAACAATGAAGTGAAACGTGTATTGTTCAATTTGTCAAAGCGGTAAATTATTCAAAAGATCAATAGCACATATATGAACACATGTGTATAATTTTCACACATTTTTGCACCAAATAATAGATAATCATACTTAAACTGTCAATTTCTCCAGTTATGGTTAGTCTCTTATCTATTATAATTGAACCATTATACAATTAGCACATAGGCCACTGCCATGTTTGAATGTCAAGAAAACGATCTAGACCGAAATGAAAGGCTGGAGAAAAAACAGGAGCCAAGATCCCTCCATTATATTGGATTCATTATTAAAACAGAGCGCGTTATATTAGATTAAGCGCTTTAACAGAGTGCATTATATTGGATTCAGCATTAAAACAGAGTGTGTTATATTGGATTCAGCATTAAAGCAGAGCGTGTTATATTGGATTCGGCGTTAAAACAGAGAGCATTATATTGGATTCATGCAGTGTTACAACAGAGCACGTTATATTGGAGTTACAGTGTATTATGAATGAAATAGAACAATAATGTGATTGTGGAACTTTAAACCACACATTAAAATTTAATATGTATTTGACTCCAGTATTTAGTATAACCCAACAACTATAACATGCATTTCTTTGTAAAATTTCAATTACAGATCAAAGGAACATCACACAAGGGTCTCCAGTGACACAACGTGAACTACAAACTATCTTATAATTTTATTTCACTCAGACACTTGGATCTTTGTTACAAAAGCATGATGATGAAGTCATGAAATGAAATTGAACTGTCTTTGTAAAAACTTGTCTAAACCTTGCCAAACACAAGCTAATGGGCAATGTAAATTGTTTTCAAGGGAAAATTTATCATGCTTGATTTGCTATTAATTTATTTTCATATATCATTTTTATAGAACATTAGATAAAAAGATACATTACAAATGAGTGATTTGTCTAAAATCTGTATGCTGCCCTCCCACATGTACCTAATATATGCAGATAAATTAATAGCTAAATACCTATACAGCAATTTTTTTCCTTCTTTATAAAGTACCGGAAAACCCAAAAACCTCAAATACACCAATTTCCCAAAATGAAGACTTCACGAAGCGAATTTTCCCAATTTCAGGGTTTGCGCACAATTTTCCGGATTGGGCTGGTACAGGTACTTTTCCCTAGCGGGCAAATCGCTGCTATAAATGCAAATATAAATAGTTTTGTATTAATGTATGGCCCTGTGCCTTGACTTTTAACTGTTGACCTCAAAATCAATAGGTTTTGTCCTTTCATCCCAAGAAACAAGCATACCAAGCAGGATGATGGCAGATAAAGCATTCTCTACATAAGGTGCTGAAACATGATTTGTATTACAAGACCATATAACCTTGACCTTAGACCTTTTGGCGTAAAAGTCAATCATTGTCGTCCTTACCTACCTTAGTAAACTTAAAATCTATATCCATGAACATTGAAGAATGCGTTCTGAAGATATCATGTAAAAACAAATTTAACATAAAAAGTCACTTTGACCTTAAACTTTTACCTTTTGACCTC
This sequence comes from Dreissena polymorpha, assembly GCF_020536995.1. Classification (NCBI taxonomy): domain Eukaryota; kingdom Metazoa; phylum Mollusca; class Bivalvia; order Myida; family Dreissenidae; genus Dreissena; species Dreissena polymorpha. Next base: position 42,313,869 of record NC_068357.1, read on the forward strand.
AGAATTGAAAGATGTCTACCTCATCTTCCAAGTTTATTCAAGCATATTAATTTGAAAGATAATTGGTGAAAACAATACTATATTTAAAGACCATTTGACCTTGAGCTTTGACATACAGATATCCCAATACATTGTTTTTTCTTCCTTTCCTCACAATGAACAATCATAATAATTGATATGATTGTAGGGCAAACTGTTCTCTTAATATTGGGCAGAAATGGTCAATGAACTTAACATACAAATATACTTGCAAATATACTTGCAGAGAATAATATAACCGCAGATAAACATAAACTGCCATTTAACAATTATATGAAAATTTTATTTCAGATATACATGGCCAAGATTTTAGCAATACAAATCTAACTACATAATATAAGATATACAGCTGACTCTATAACCATAAACAAAAAAAAGCACACACACACACACAAACACATAAACATATTATTGTAAAACGCCTGTGAAAACTTTGCCTTAAATCCAAATGTTCCCACACCAAATCTGGGGCAACATGCATGGCTGTCACCTTCAGTACAAACCATGTGGAAAGTAATTTATGTCAAAATCACAGGGAAGACAAATTTCATCCATAAATCATTCAGCTTCCTTGTTGATTCATATTGTTTCATGGACCTGTCCTGGACCTGTCTGCTAATCATAGACCAGGTACACACACCTGTCTCTGCCAATTAATTAACCTGAGGTAATGTGTTTCATACTGCTGCCATAGTGTGCTTGCTCTGGTAAGCTACTTAGGCATTGGAAAATAAACAATATGTGTAGTAAGAGCCTTACAACAGCAAAAACTAATAATACCTTGAGATCCTAACGATAGGATATAGTATATCAATCATATAACAAATATGAAATGTTGAATTAAGATTCTTAATTGTATTTAGACGAGAGACCAAACACGCTGTTGCCCATATGTTTGTCCTGCCGCGTATGCTTTATGATGACAATTCGGCTAATGTCCCGCCAGCACCACCTTTGAGACCGCGTGTCAGTAGCCGGGCTCTGTCCAGCATGCAGCTTATTCAGGCAGTCAGTGCGCGCAGCTCAAAGTACTTACACGTCTCTCTTCCGGCTATGGATTTTTGTGTTTAGGACAATTTGTGTAGCTTTCATATGTCTGCATACCTGCGTGTTATCAATTGAAATCATCATTGAAGAAGAGGTCGTTAGAGACAATAGTGACTTTCAGTTCGATAACTGGGCGGTAGACTTAAAACTACCACGTAAAGTTATTCAGCAACTCCGGCAAGAGGAACTCATTACCAAAGAGGCACTGCTTCTTGTCGAGGAAAGCGATTTGAAAGCTCTCGGTTTGCCATTAGGATGCACTAAACTTATCATCCAAGAAATTTGGAAATGGAAGGGCAGCGTATCTCCTGCGTCTGGGAACCAGCTGAGCCCGGATGCAGCTTCACTCGACGGAGCTGGTAAGTTACTAGATGACCTTCTTATCAGCAGCAATGGAGTTCTAGCCGGTGGCGAAGAAACACCCACATCTACTTTCATGGACCCTCGGTCCCTATTGACAATGAAGTCAACTTCAAAGAAAGCTGTCCATATAACACAGTTCCTGTCAGAAGTGACGAAACGCCGATGACAAAGCAGCAGGAAAGATTTCTTATTACGTTCTTCGGGCACAAAGACAATCGTGCTAAAAACAGAAGAAGATCATCCATACCTTGGTGACCTCCTTGAGGAATGGGGTGCCGCAAATATGAGACTCTTGAATTATTTGCTAGTGACAAAAGAACTCAAAAGAGAGGATACTGAATACTATCTGGCTTACACAGCCGAATCTTCAAATTTGCGGAGAAGTATGAGTGGAATAGTGTCCTTCACTACGACTTCCGATAAAGAGAGCTCCAAGCTGAACACCAGTTCAAGTAGGGCACATTTTCCCCGTATATGGAACTCCAAATACTAACGCCTAGGGTGCAAAAGACCTCATACCAACTTGGCACAGGACCAACAAGCAAACAGGAAGACTGCAAGATATTCAAGGTCAGAGGGGAATGTCCATTCGGCAACAGATGCCGGTATCGCCATAACAGAGCGACCACCTCTGACTCCCAAGAAGCAAACAAACCAAAAAACCACTAAACCGACCTACGTCTTTAAATTTTGAAGCATGGAACCGCCATCTACCGACCGATTACTAAGATAGAGAATTTTATTATCAGGAATAAAGCATGGATTTAATATTGTGGATACAGATCTCATATTGGACAGTGTCGAAGTTGAAAATTATTCATCGGCCACAAATCTTAAAATGCGCGCGCTTTGTGAAGCCCAAATAATCACGGAATTAGAAAATGGGCATTACAAAATCGTCGATGATAAACCCCTGATCACCTCGGCACTAAGAGCTATCCCCAAGGGACTTAACTCCTCAAAAGTAAGACTCATCCATGATTGCAGCCTACCGATGGGACAAGCCGTTAACGATTTCGCAAGAACTAATCATTTTAAGTACCAGTCAATACAGGACGCAGTCAGAATGATAAGTCCAAATTGTTTTTTGGCAAAGCTGGACCTGCAAAACGCGTATCGTAGTGTTAAAATTCACCCATCGAATTACCAAGCTACAGGAATAAAATGGCGATTCCACAGCTCATCAAAATTCACGTACATGGTTGACACTAGACTGCCATTTGGCGCTGCTCGATCCCCTGAGATATTCAACAAATTTACGCAAGCCGTGCGAGTGATAATGAAAATGCAGGGACATAATTCTATTGTTGTGTACCTGGACGAATTTTTAGTCATTGATAAAACTTATGAAGGATGTCAACGTTCACTTTACGCACTAATGAAACTAGTACGTGAGCTTGGGTTTCAAATAAATTACAGCAAACTTGACGGCCCTTCCTGAGGAAATCACCTTTCTTGGCCTAGTTTTAAACTCCGTTGAAAGGACTATAAGAGTACCGGAAAACAAACTACATGAAATCCAATCACAACAGACATGAGACGGGATATATTGTGGTGGCTGGAATTTATGAAAATATTTAACGGAACCATGCCGATGATTGACGATAGGTCGGCAATTTCTGTCAGTATTGACGCTTGCAAAACAGCTTGTGGCGCCTTCTACCAAGGAGACTTTATTTACATGCCATGGACACAAACTACTTCTCAACTGCCTATTAATTATTTAGAAGTCTTATCACTGGAAATTGCTGCAAGACGTTGGTCACATATATGGTCTAATCAGATGGTTTATGTTCACTGCGATAACATTGCAGCCTGTGCCATTATTAACAAGGGTTCAAGCAGACACCCAATCGTAATGGACTCGTTACGCCGTGTTTTCTGGTTAAGCGCAGTGTTCAACTTTCGTATGCGCGCTGTTTACTACCCAGGTCGTTTTAATACACTAGCTGACAATGTATCCAGGCTTCATGAGCCAAACGGCATAAGGCGACTTGTGGAAACAATGTCTCAGGTCGGTCTTTCTACTTACAGGTAATCAAACGGAACGAGAGAGGGAGTAAGATCGTGAAGTAGCATTCTATTACAGCAACGCTTTCTCCGACAATACGAAGAGGACATACACAACACACAGAAATTCTTATATTAACTTTTGTGCGCAATGTGGCTACGATGCCGTTCCGGCGTCGTCGAATACAATATGCCTTTATGCTGCCTTTCTTGCCAAATCTCTCAAATTTAACTCCGTCAAACAGTATCTGAATATAATTCGCCTTTTGCATGCCGAGTGGAATCTTCTGAACCCGCTTTCAAATGACTTATGCCTTACCACAATGCTGCAAGGCATACGCCGACACCTTGGTGATAATGTGGTGCACAAACGACCGATTACCCCTGCTATGCTCCTGGCTATCAAATCAGCCTTGGATTTTACAAACTCGCTTGATTCAACCGTATGGGCAGTCGCACTTACAATGTTTTATGGACTATTACGGAAAAGCAATGTTTTACCGAGTCTTGGCAAGGCTTTCCATCCTGATAAACAATTACGACTGTGTGACATAACGTATCATAATTGGGGTATTCGGTTGCATGTTCGATGGAGTAAGACTTACCAATTCCAGTCTAAATCATTGGACATTCCATTACCACGCCTTCAACATCATCGTCAAGCCCGGTGCAGGCAATTTTTCACGCTGCCCAACAGACTGCCGGAGATGACCCCTTTGGCCCCGCCTTCCTGTGTGTTATCGGTGGTAACGCAAAACCATTAACTAGCGAACAATTCATAGTGCGAATACGTCAGTGCTTGGAGGCGGCCGGTATTCCTTCCTCCAACATAGCTAGCCACTCATTCCGACGCGGCGGTGCAACATTTGGTACAGCATCGGCCTTTCTCCCGACGCTATCAAACTGTTAGGGGACTGGCGTTCCAACTGCTACCAACAATACATATCAGACGATTTTCGGCAGCGTTTCCGAACAATTCAATTAATGCAACGGGCAATCAAAGACAGCTTGTAATTATACCTCGTTACATTACGTCTACTCCTACTAACCAACACCTACAATTTGGTTTGGGAGGGTCAATAGTAAAACAGTGTTTGTTAATACAGTGCTTTTATCTTATTGTTGATTTATGTTATGTGGAACATTACGAGCTTGATATAATTGTATTTTTAGTATCAATCAATGTGCGTACCTTCGCTTTGTCATAGATCATTACTTGAATTCACATGTATCACTCAGCGCTACCAATTGGATGTTATAGATGTAACTTTCGCATGGTATTTGTTGACACATACTAGTATTTGATTTATGTTCTTTTGAGTGCGCATTCTTAACTGTTGTATATTGTGTACGGTCAGCGCGCGCTTTATACTTTGATATTATATGTTTGCGCGCGCATTTTTTGTACTTTGAGCTGTAGTTAGTATGTAGAAATAAAGCTCTCTTTCCCCCCTTTATACTTTGTTTGGTCTTAAGTTTAACTTTATTTTAATTTAACGAACCCATTCGAAGGACAGCTTGGTCTGATTCTTTAGAACTTCAAATGTGAACTTGAACTTGATGTTTGCATAAATACCTCATGCCTTGCGCACATCATTTTAGTAAGATAAAATTGTGGGCATGTTTCATGAAAGTCCTTTCAAGGGTACAGGAGATTTTGACCTTAAGCAACCATGGCTTGACATTTGTTTTCATGCACATTGAAGACAAATCCTTCAAAGATTATAGGGGATATTGGGGCCATAAAAAGAGAGGCCCATGCCTTCTGAACATCATCGCAATGACCCACACTAATAATCCAAAAATACATAAAAGATATGAAGGAGACAAATGATGGAGGCTAGAATGTTTTATCTTTAAGCGTGACCTTAGGGACTATATTATCCAAATAGGAATAAAAGTCAAAGTGTCATAATTCAGCACAAAAATGGTTTCAGCATAAAAATCTTTATGGTGAACATTAAGGTCATTCAGCTGTGACAACTAATGCAAAATCTGGACAAAATTGTTAAATATTATTTGAGAAGGCAAGATTTGGGCATATAACTTTACAAAGAGTTAACAACAGCCATACTTTTGCCAAAACTGGATAAAGTAAAACTTCCTTCCTAAAAGATCATCTGCAAACAAGGTCATTCAGCTGTAAATGTAACAAGAAATATCTTTTAAAAAAGATATATGGCGTTGATTGTGGTTGGAGTTGGTGAAAGGTAAAGAGTTCAATGAATGAAATCAAAGATAGCTAATGTCTTTTTCTGTGCAGTTCTTAGCTGCATCACACGCAGTACGGGATGTAACGCGGAGTTTTCGCTGCTTATTTTACATTATTACATATTGCTGGTCATTAACCTATAGAGACAAAACAGTAAACAAAAAGAATGGAAGTGAAATTAAAACATATGAGTTAACCGGCCACACGCGTAGTATCCGTACATATTTAAAATATTTATACGGGCGTTCTTCGAACAAATCTGTTTTAGTGGTTTGTCGGGTATTGCTATTTGAATCCAATATTAATAGTATCGAGAATCATCGCGCTCATGCTTAATACATTAGTCAATATGGTGGAATAGTTCTTGTTAAATTAATCAAAAATAATATTTATCATGGTATTGTTGAAAACACATTTAGTATCTATTATTAACATACCATAATTATATCGCTGAATATCTTCATTTAACATATTTTCTGGTCTAAAGAAAATGCCAGTTCACCTAGTTCACGCGATAGAGTCTATATTATATAACGATTATTTTACTGACCGCGAACTGACCCTGATACCTTGCGGGTTGGAATGCAATGCATTAAAGTGAGGCCACGGCTTGTTTAAAACTTTATACTTTTACATGTTTAATGTTCAATTTCGAAAAATATTTAAAATGGTTTGGCAAAAACGAATATCAGGATAGGGAAAAACCATACTTTTATTAACGTAAGTATACTAGTTCACAGACACCAATATGGAGGTAATTACTAAATATGAGAACATAGCCTTTAAGTACAAACGCTCTGGCCCTGGCAATCCTCTGAAAATAAAAGGTGTACGCACAAACTGTATTGATGTCAAGAGTTGAATGTAAAACTGTTCTATCTATCAAGCCTTTTCATAAGAGTTAAATTTGTTTCATGCTGAACACGCAGTAAAACAGTGTTACAAAGATGCGGCCATGTTTCCAATGTTCTGGTGGTATGCTCAAATCAGCCAATTGAATAACTAAAGTGTATTCATTCGTGTCTAGCCGCGGGAAGGTCAAAAGTGACGTTAAACAGCTACGCCGAAAAAGATCCATCATCTATTTAAAGAGGGTTTCAACACCAGCATTTGGACATACGCATTCACTGACTTGTCTATGTATGAACATGTATGGACAGACAGACGAAGAGGGACTCATGCAATTCTTAATGCCTGCCATTTGTGAAGGCAATAACAATAAGTGCGTTCTAGTTGCAAGGTTTGTCGATTGTATTACATCACTTCATGCCCTCCACATTTGAACTTTCAATGCAGGGGAGCAGGTATAAATCATATCAAAGAATATCAGGAACAAAAGACATTTTAATTTCTGTTTATCAAGGAAATATAGAATCCAGTTACACTGTGAGGCTCATACAGAAAACTGAAGAAAGAAATTAATACTGGATTTAATTGGTCATTTTCCATTATAAAATAATAGTTTACAAGTTTGTTTTATCTTGTCATCATGAATAACGAATAATTACTGGATATAAAAGCAGTTATTGGTTTAAACAGGTGATTTAAGCAGGTGTTGCAATCCACGTGTTATATAAATGAAGGTCTGAATTAGCTTAAAACAGACTGACCGCTGAAAAAACAGTATACATTTATACATAACACATGTGTTTATAAAGAGAGGCATTTGTACTGATAAGGTGAGATAAATTGGATTTAAAAGGGCTACTTACATATCAGGACCAGATGTTACAACTTTTTCAGCCCTTGATGTTTTGCATTTCCTTAGCTTTCAAATCATTTTCAAAGGAACAGATAGCCATTTATTAGTCATTTTGTATAAAAAGTTACAGTAGCACCATCTTATATCTGATATAATTTGATTCATTAAGCTTTCAAATATAAATAATATTTTTATTGTTTTTATAAAACTAGTTAAATATTTGAACTAGAAAATATAAAAAAAATACAGAAAAGCTACAATAGGAAAGTTGTAAAATAGACAAAATACAAGGCACAACATTTAATAACCTGGGAATATAATCCACATATGGCTAACTTATGTTTTCCTTAATATCAAAGTTCGAAGCCAGAAGATGCCTTTACCACAAACCAGTTTACTGAAGCATCAAACCTTACTACAGGGGCCTCCTGGCCCCAACCCCTTTGTTTTCCATTTTTAGTCAAAGAAGTGGTAAAACAAGTCAAGCCAGTATAAATCTTAAAATAACAAGGTTGCCCGCCCCCTCCAGAAAGACAACCACTTGGGCCCTAAATAGACTTAACTCATCGCCCTATAATGATGACCTTGGTTAAATTGAGCCTTTTATGCACAGCGTGAAAAATTGGTCCCCAGCCATAATGTCCAGTTCTTTCAGCAGAACGCTGAAAAACAGGACAATGAAATATGAAAGGACTGCATATAATTAAGAATATTAAATGTTTTGCCGACAACAGTTATTGTAATGCATGCTCCCAGATGTGTGCAAGCTTTCAATAGACCATTTAAACAGATATTTAGCCTCAATTATGCCCAAATGCTGCCACCAAGAATGCCATCTTGTCTTTATATAGGAGGCCCTTAACAACCTGGTGCTGCACTGAAAGGCATTAAGTAGGATTTTATGACACACTCAGAAATTACTTTAAGAGCCATAATTAAATATTTTAATAGTTTTCAGTGTTTTTCTTCTACCATATTAAACACATTTTATTGTTGGGCTTAAACATATTGTTTTTATTGTGTAGAGTTTAAGCTAGATATTTTTGAGACTGGAATATTTGAGGATTTTATTTTTGTTAGATTACCATGGTGTTGCGGAGAAAAATCGACTTGTAGTGAAAGATATGTGTATACAATTGCTTATAAAAATGGACTTTGAACCTACCAACCACGTCACAATCACTGAAATTGTATGCAACTTCTTTACTATTCTAGACTGGCTCATTTGATAAAGCAATCGAATGTACATCAGAATACTGTGGGTTTGATTCCCAGAACAGCCGCACAGCTCATGTGGGACATGGTCATCAATTGAGTCGTGTTCTGAGAAAACTGGGCTTAATGTTTGTGCATTAAGTGTTGTCCCAGATTACATGTGCTCTCCGCACAGGACAGGCTAAATCAGGGACGACACTTTCCGTTTAAATGGTATTTTTCGTTTAAAGGAAGTCCCCTTTACCGAAAATCTAGTTTAAGTGGGAAGAGTTGTCCCTGATTAGCCTGTGCGAACTGCAAAAAAAGGTTATATAGTTGCTATATGAAACACTACTGGGACACATTTATTTTCATGAAACCTCTTCTTTTTCCTGAAATAAGACCGCAAAACAATTTTTGTCTAGCATGAACAATGTTAGAGGTACCAAAATACCTGTTCCCAGCCAAATGCTTATCAGCAAATTTCATGTTTGGTTTCACTGATTTTCAGAACTGGATTATTGTTCATTGACCCAGCTAATCAAATAGTGGCTCAGAACCACATGTTTTTGCAAGGTTATTGTGTTTGGTTTCGCTTGCCTTGTCTTGTATGTTAACTAATCATGGAAACTTCAGCTTTCCATGGAAAGGATTTATTGTTTTAACCACAGGCAGCAGTATCATAAATTTGCCCCCCCTCCCCCCCACCGGGACCCTACCCCCCCCCCCCCTCTTTTTCATCAAAAACACACATGTTCCCATGCAGTTGCCGACAAAATGCAACTGGATTCGTAAAAAGACAGTAAATGCAACGAGATAACACTACTAACCGATCTCCTGCTCGGCTAATAACTTTAATATTCAATTAAATTCGACTTTCTCGCTACATGTCTGTGTTTTGCTGTCATATTTTGTCGATCGAATGCTCGGTTCTAAAACGCCATATCATTGGCCAACATAATGAGAACAACCAACCAGATGACGCATTATAATATTAAAATGGTGTACATGTGTAGATGAAACACCGAGTGACATATAGCGAGAAAGTCAAATTTAATTGGGGGGGGAGGCAATTATTTTGATATCATAATGCTGGGCAGTTAAACATTTCATTAATACATTTGAATAATTTATTTAAATTTGCTCCCCGTATGAAACTGTAAAACATTACTGCAAAAAGATCATTGAATGTTTGATGTAAAATTTGACATTTTTGTATTGTTAGGTAACATTATGATTTTTGTTTATATGAAAATCAAAATATGTTGTCACGTCCATTTTGACTTTAAAACAAAACATGACAACTGCTGTGCAGGTACCTTCTAGTAAAGAATTGATCAGGTGCATGTGAAGGGGATGGATGGATAATACTATGGTAACATGTAATTAGCAAATACACATTTTAGCAAAGTCATATTACATGTACGTCGTTTTAATTCATTCTGTGCGAGTAACAAAAATCTTCAGACAGTTGCGTTTTTTGTCTTTTTTTTAAAGTTGTTACAGACATTACATGGCTCTGTTATTTGTTATTGTATGCAGTTTAACAAGAAATTTCTTTTAAAAAGATGTTCAGCGTATAAATTATACTGACTTTGAAATAAAGGTTGAAAATCAACATTTATATGTTGTTAAAGTAAAAACAAAGTTTAAGTATTGTTGCATTATTTTTTCACTTAATAGTCACATATACACTGCATGAAATGTTTGTTCTTAAGTGCAAGATTTTTTTTCTTCGTCATAGAAACATATGGTTAGTTGATATTTAATTAAGACACATTTTTCTTTCCACACACTCAAATAACATGTTTACATCCATGTCATGCAAAAAGTGGTCTTATGGCACATGCACTAGTGCCATCTGCCCAGCTAGCACGTAAAGTTCAAATAACGTAACGCTTAAGTTCTATTTAGGTTATGATCACACAGAACGTTCCCAGAACGTTTTCAGAACGTTGTAACAAAAATCAAACTATCAGTATTTGTAACTTATTTTAGTTATATGAAATATATGTTATGAAAGTCACATTTGAACAGTATATTTTTACGATCATAGGATGTATTGGTGGACTTTAAAAGTGTAACGTTCCTGTAACATTCTTACAACTTTTTGTCAGAACGTTATCGGGAAACAGAATTTTAACGTTATATTCCTAACGTTCGCAGAACGTTATAAGAACGTATAAAAATCACACAATATAAACATGTACATTAAATATGTTTTTATAAAGAATTTGACGTTTTTTTGTTGTTGTTTTTTTTTTTTACAAAATACGCTTATAAGTAGATTTGCATTTTGACCCTGCGTTTGTGTATCTTCGAATGTTTGCAAGCGCGATTCTTGTCGCGAACTGCGATTAATTATACCTTGGGTGTGGATGTTGGATCTGATATGTTTAAGATTAAATGTGCTCTGTTGTGAGAGAAATGACATTTTCGGGCTGTTTTATGTTGTGAATGTTGATAAGTGTGGGTCTGTTTGGTGATTGTAGAAAAAATTGTAGTTAGAATTTAGGCTTTAAAGTATGAAACATTGAAAAAAAATTCATCGTGGATTATAATTGATTAAGACCAGCAATGAGTTAACACAAGTTGAATTTGGCTAAGAATAAGACCTAAAATTATGTGTTAAAGAACAAACTGTTTAATTTGGAATATATTGTGGAACTTGTGGTTAAGTACAATAAATATAAAATACTATTGAAAAAGCACAATAAAGATCAAGACCATAATATAATCAATGTGTTGTGTTATAAGTTTAACCGATGTTGCAAGTAAATGTAAAACAGTCCGAACAGTTATTCTACAAGAACAATTAGGAAAATCTCGCTACAATTCTCTTGTTATCTTAACCAGCAGATCTCCCGCGTGCGCGCCACTCGATTCCTTTGTTCACTGCATGACCTACTGGCTAATTGGACTTTCAAACTTTGCTGTTATTGAATGTAAACCTTTTTGTTCAATAAAAAGAGAAGTTGGAAACTACAATCAACGATAAACAACAGTTTGCGAGGTAGGTTTTATTGTTATTTCAATTCGTAATATTAAAATTGATATCATTTTGCACTTGCTTTAAATTCAAATTTGGTGGGAAACTCGTAACATGGAGACTTCGTACCACTTTTGAATATACTTACGTTCACTTCAAGTCATTTTTTGGTAACAATTTGTTGTTGAAAACATTATTGAAAACACTTGTAATTACGTGAAAAATAAATTTGTACACTTCAACACCGTTATTTCGAACACCGATAATCCGAATTCACCATTAATTGAAAAAGAAATAAAATTCAAAATTTTATCTTAGCCTCAATTATTAATTTTATTAAATTTTAAAATTGATATATTTAATTATGTAAAATGTTGCTTATAAAAAGTATTTGTTGGTCATGACATGATTAAAATATTGATCTTGTAGGTTCATTTCAAATTTAGCTATGAATTGATACAATCATAAAATACATTATTAAATTAAAAGATGGTGTAACGCTTGATTATTTTACCATGTATGATAGAAAATCCGGTTTCATATATGTGTATGTTCAAGATGACGCATATATGTGTGTTGTCTTGGTGTTATTCATGCGGTACATGTGTATCTTGTCATTTTTTCTCCGTTTTATTAAAAAAAGAACAGTTGGTCATTCTGATAGTTTTGTACTTCCAGGACATTACTGGGAAGACACCGGAACAGGTCCGGTATCAAGACAAAAAGAACAACAATGCGATGATATTATATTTGTATAAATTACATTCATGCAATAAACTTGTGTAGAATAACTATGTGTTGGTTTTCAACCTCAATATGAAAATTAGATTTAGGTTCGTTTTAGGTAAAATGATAACCTTATTCCGCAACGTTTCGGGAACGTTAAGCTAACCATACATTTTAACGTTAGGAGAACGTTGCAGTTCAACGTTTCTGGAACGTTTAGGCTAACGTTAGGATAACGTTCTAAGAAGTTTTTTTAGCTAGCTGGGTGGTCACTTGTCTGGGGCTAAGCTTTCGGCTATAAAAGGCAGGCAAGGTTTTGTGGTATTTCCTGAGCAGCCTGTTCAGTATGCATATCCTGACAAGACTGTGCAGATGCAAAGGCTAGGCTGGAGCTATGCTGGCAACATATTGCATACGACCCATTTTCACATGACCTTGGTCTTTAAAAATCTCATTGTGTCTTGTAAATGGCCAGAGCTCCAGATAAGGTTTTGTGAAATTCTTAAATTACTATCAGATTTTCAAAAAGAATTCTTAACTCTGAAATTTTATTCTTAACGTTACTACTAAGTTTTGGAAAATAATTCTTATTTTTTCTAAGTGACCTAAAAATAAATAATAATGGTTATTTTCATGCAAAAAAAAATCAAAATAAACATACTAGCAACTTTATTTATACGAGTTCAACAGTGTCTTTTCAGTATTATACAATTTTAATTTTCCAAATACCTTCATATGCCCAAACTGTGCTTAGATTGCATGCCTAAGATGAATTTTTACATATTTCACAATTAAAACGGGTCTCCCCTTCAATCTTTTCAACGATTAGCCACGGGACTTGTCCCTTCCACTCGTTCAATGTTTGTTGTGTGTTTAAGTTTGGACCCGTCGTGTCGCGTTTTTGTTTAGCTTTTCCGACTGTGTCGGCAACTGAACTTACAACATCGTATAATATCTTTTCTATAATGTTTTTCTAAACATTTAACTTCGGCTCAGTTTGCGTACAATATGTTAAAAGCGTGTTTTGGGACGCTTTGCAGTTTTTTAGGACGCTCTCTGGGCGCCGCCATTGTTTTTTGACAGATAGACTGTATACGCCGCTTTTATTGGAAAAAATGCGCTTTGTTAAACAAACCCAGTAACCATTCTATATGGGCACCGGAAAGATCTTTAATACGCAAAAGAACTCAATACAAGAGGGCCATGATGGCCCTGTATCCCTCCACTGTTTTTTCTTTGCAAAAAAACGTGCAATGCGCATTGGTTGAAATGTACTCAAGCATGTGACTTTCTCTTTCTATCCCTCGTCCCACTGGGGGTTTAAAGTTGGAAGGGTGAGCATTTTTATATATGGAAAAAGTTACTACCGTGTTAACTAAACAGACTTAAAAGCCCGGGAATTGTTGCACTGGTCCTTTGCTTATAACGTAGGTACATTTATCTCTCCAAAAGAAATTGGCGTTCTTTCTATGTCACATATTTTTAGATGCTGAAGATCAAATCTACACATTTGAAACAGATTCACAAGACCCATAGGAATCAAAATGCCTTAACCCTTTACCTAACGACACATTTTGGACTTTCCCAATTTGAAAGAGGTTGCAGACGTCAATTAAATTAAAATGTAATATGAAGGAAATGATCAGGTAGGGTAGAAATCATTGTGATAAAAGGAGAAATTGCTCATCAACCCACACATCCCAAAGACCAAAAGGCCTGAGAATATTATGATAATCTAAAGATTATTTCTTTATATTTATAAATGTATTTAATTGAGTAATACATTTGACTTCTAAGATAAATTCATAACTTATATTAAGAAAATTATAAAATGGTCAGAAATATATATGGATTGTTGAGCAATTTACAATCATATCCACAATTCATGAGTCACGATTCACAAATGGAACAATGAATCATTAGTTATTAAAAAGCAGCATATACGATAGTTAAGAAAATTGCACTTCATTAATTTCAAAACCTTCTCTTGGATACAAATTTGAGCTTACCGTGCAGTATCATATATTGACTTTTCTTGAAATAATTATGTTCATGGAAGTTGTGTTTTTAAAATCAATAATATATTATTAAACTGGTTTAAACACTATAAAAAAGACATGAAATTAACATGTCATACAAAATATTTTCATCCGGATATATGGTCACTTTCGACATATTTAAATAAAACCCGACATTTTTCAATTTGTAAGAAAAACATTCATAACACATGTTCTTACTTCAACGCCTTTGTAAGCAGTCACCATCTGACCTAAAATGGCACTAAATGACAGGATTTTATCTCATGTTTTCAAGATGTTGATGTTGTTGTTGGTCACAGCCAAACGGCCGCAGTAATCTCCACTGGTAAACGTCACATGTTCAGTTTTGTGAGCCCCGGGGCCGGGTCAAATTTGAGCCCAGGGGAATAATTGGAACAAATTTGGTAGAGGACTATTAGACATCACTACATACCAAATTTAGTAGCCCTAGGCTCTATAATTAAGAACAAGAAGATTTTTAAAGTTTGCACACAATAAGCCTTATTTAAGCATATGTTCATTTTTGTGACCCCTGGGGCAAGGTCAAATTTGTTCCCAGGGGCATAATTTGAACAAACTAAGTAGAGAACTATTAGATGTCACTTCCTACCAAATTTGGTAGAAATAGGCCCAATGGTTATGGACAAGAAGATTTGTATAGTTTGCACAAAATGGGCCCAATATAAGCATATGTTCAATTTTGTGACCCCCGGGGAACGGTCAAATTTGATCCCAGGGGCTTAATTTGAACAAACTTGGTAGAGGACTATAAGATGTCATTACATACCAAATTTGGTAGCCCTATGCCATACGGTTATGGACAAGAAGATTTTTAAAGTTTGCACAAAATAGGCCTTATATAAGCAAATTTTCGATTTTTTGACCCCCCATGGCAGGGTCAAATTTGACCCCAGGGGCATAATTTGAACAAACTTTGTAGAGGACTATTAGATGTCACTACATACCAAATTTGGTAGCCCTAGGCCCAATGGTTATGGACGTAAAGATTTTTAAAGTTTTCACAAAATAGGCCTTATATAAGCAAATATTCAATTTTTTGACCCCCCAAGGCAGGGTCAAATTTGACCCCAGGGGCATAATTTGAACAAACTTGGTAGAGGACTATAAGATGTCACTACATACCAAATTTGGTAGCCCTTTGCCCAATGGTTATGGACAGTTAGATTTTTTAAGTTTTCACAAAATAGGCCTTATATAAGCAAATGTTCAATTTTTTGACCCCCCGGGGCAGGGTCAAATTTGACCCCAGGGGCATAATTTGAACAAACTTGGTAGAGGACTATAAGAAGTCACTACATAGCAAATTTGGTAGCCCTAGGACCAATGGTAATGGACAAGAAGATTTTTAAAGTTTGCACAAAATAGGCCTTAAATAAGCAAATTTTCAATTTTGTAACCCCCCCGGGCAGGGTCAAATTTGACCCCAGGGGCATTATTTGAACAAACTTGGTAGAGGACTATAAGATGTCACCACATAGCAAGTTTGGTAGCCCTAGGCCCAATGGTTATGGACAAGAAGATTTTAAAAGTTTGCACAAAATAGGCCTTATATAAGCAAATTTTCAATTATTTAACCCCCCAGGGCAGGGTCAAATTTGACCCCAGGGGCATAATTTGAACAAACTTGGTAGAGGACTATAAGATGTCACTACATAGCAAATTTGGTAGCCCCAGGCCCAATGGTTATGGACAAGAAGATTTTTAAAGTTTGCACAAAATAGGCCTTATATAAGCAAATTTTCAATTTTTTAACCCCCCGGGGCAGGGTCAAATTTGACCCCAGGGGCATAATTTGAACAAACTTGGTAGAGGACTATAAGATGTCACTACATACTAAATTTGGTAGCCCTACGCCCAATGGTTATGGACAAGAAGATTTTAAAAGTTTGCACAAAATAGGCCTTATATAAGCAACTTTTCAATTTTTTGACCCCCCGGGGCAGGGTCAAATTTAACCCCAGGGGCATAATTTGAACAAACTTGGTAGAGGACTATAAGATGTCACTACATAGCAAATTTGGTAGCCCTAGGCCCAATGGTTATGGACAAGAAGATTTTTAAAGTTTGCACAAAATAGGCCTTATATAAGCAAATTTTCAATTTTTTGACCCCCCGGGGCAGGGTCAAATTTGACCCAAGGGGCATAATTTGAACAAACTTGGTAGAGGACTATAAGATGTCACTACATACTAAATTTGGTAGCCCTACGCCCAATGGTTATGGACAAGAAGATTTTTAAAGTTTGCACAAAATAGGCCTTATATAAGCAAATTTTCAATTTTTTGACCCCCCGGGGCAGGGTCAAATTTAACCCCAGGGGCATAATTTGAACAAACTTGGTAGAGGACTATAAGATGTCACTACATAGCAAATTTGGAAGCCCTAGGCCCAATGGTTATGGAAAAGAAGATTTTTAAAGTTTGCACAAAATAGGCCTTATATAAGCAAATTTTCAATTTTTTGACCCCCCGGGGCAGGGTCAAATTTGACCCCAGGGGCATAATTTGAACAAACTTGGTAGAGGACTATAAGATGTCACTACATACTAAATTTGGTAGCCCTACGCCCAATGGTTATGGACAAGAAGATTTTAAAAGTTTGCACAAAATAGGCCTTATATAAGCAACTTTTCAATTTTTTGACCCCCCGGGGCAGGGTCAAATTTAACCCCAGGGGCATAATTTGAACAAACTTGGTAGAGGACTATAAGATGTCACTACATAGCAAATTTGGTAGCCCTAGGCCCAATGGTTATGGACAAGAAGATTTTTAAAGTTTGCACAAAATAGGCCTTATATAAGCAAATTTTCAATTTTTTGACCCCCCCGGGGCAGGGTCAAATTTGACCCAAGGGGCATAATTTGAACAAACTTGGTAGAGGACTATAAGATGTCACTACATACTAAATTTGGTAGCCCTACGCCCAATGGTTATGGACAAGAAGATTTTTAAAGTTTGCACAAAATAGGCCTTATATAAGCAAATTTTCAATTTTTTGACCCCCCGGGGCAGGGTCATATTTGACCCCAGGGGCATAATTTGAACAAACTTGGTAGAGGACTATAAGATGTCACTACATACTAAATTTGGTAGCCCTAGGCCCAATGGTTATGGACAAGAAGATTTTTAAAGTTTGCACAAAATAGGCCTTATATAAGCAAATTTTCAATTTTTTGACCCCCTGGGGCAGGGTCAAATTTGACCCATGGGGCATAATTTGAACAAATTTGAAAGAGGTTCACCACATGAACATTCCTGAGAAATTTCATTAGAATTTGACCAGTAGTTTAGGAGAAGAAGATGTTTAAAGAAAAAGTTAACGCACGCATGCACGCATGCACACACGACGGACACAGGACCATGACATAAGCCCCGCTGGCCTTTTGCCAGTGGAGCATAAAAATTGATACGAACCGATGTAAAAATAATATTCGTAACTTGATTTTGTAATTCTTAATGGTACGTCAAGATTTTAAAATAAATACGTAACGGACTTGAAAATAATTCGTAATTACGAAAATACGACCCTTATCTGGAGCTCTGAATGGCACATAAAATCACCATACTTTGCATAGAAAATTGAAGGCACACTGTGTTATTCATAGCAAACTGGTAAATGTTGGAAGCCTATTCTGGCTTACATAAGTCACGCATGTGTGACTAGATAATTTGATTTCCCTTCTATTAAGGACACTATAAATAATATTTTGGTAGTTTTGTTTCTTTCCCTAAAATTCGTGTTATTTGATATATTGAAAGCAATACTGTTTTATCAACATACAGCATTTATTGATAGTACATTCCCTCTTCCCCTGACATTTTACTGACCCAGCTTTAAACCTTAAAATCTTGGGGATGGAATGTACTGGGCCCGACTATTCACCAAACAATTCTTAGACTTAAGTCTAAGAATAAAGAATATTCTTTAAATTGATATATGAAAATATTACTTGAATTTTGAGTAAAATTTGTTATAAAACATCGATATCTATGGCATTCTTCATGTAGAACATTGTGTTAATGACATAGTAAACAGTGGAGGCATCTATATATTCAAACACTGAATGCATTTTTTTTGTTCCAAGTCTATTCTTTATTTTTAAGTCTAAGAATGGGTTGGCGAATACGGGCCCCGGTAATGCGAAATTGTAACTGGACCAAAATGTGTCCCCATCTCCCTACACTTTATAGTGTTACATCCTATACTTCAAAGACACAGCATGTTGCCAATGTTCTGGGTGATTACGCTCAATCAGCCAATGTAATAAATGAAAAGTATTCATTGGCATCTACTGGCGTTGTGTAAAAGGTCATTTAAAGATAAAAAGCTGGGTCAAACAGCTATTCTGAAAAAAATTACATACAAAGTTACATACCACATTAACATATGCTTAATGGTTGCTTGGCATAATTTACTCTAAGTGATTAAAAAATGTTACACTTTAAATGGCAAGTTTAAGGAAATTGTATGCTGTTTCTGCCCCCCTCTTAATCAACAGTGATCAGCATAACACACATCACAATTGATTCCACCCCAGTGTCTATCATTTTACTGTGGTCTACAAGACACAAGTTCAAAACTCATTAAATTAATCCCTTGACATATCAAGACATTTTATCACAAAATATCTTAAATCTCTTAAATTGTAAATGAGCAAAAAATGAACAGTTTACTGACAGCTATCTACAATTTCAAGTACAATTTGATGTCTGATAGCATACATAATTGCCCTGGATTTAAATGGCTTTTTAGTATCATAGGTTTACAGTCAAGCAAGAAAAAAGTAATGATGGAATGTTAACTCTGTGATAAACACACTTTAATGTTAAACTGCTGAAAATTTACTTTGTAGTATTGTGATTCTTTTGCATTTTTTTAGTTTTGATCTTTGTAAGGCAGCCATGTTTTGATTTATCTATTACTAACAAGAGTACCATTGTTACAAAGATATGCCCGACAATCAAAATATGTTTCAGTTAATACAACATGTAGATTGGACAAAATATAAATGAGCCGACTGCTCTGTGAAATGGGGTTTGATGCATTTGCATCAAGTGTCGTCCCAGATTAGCCTGTGCAATACTTTCCGTCCAAACTTAATCTTTGCTAATTAGGGAATTTTTTTAAAAAAATATATCATAATAGTGGAGCTGTGAAATCAGCATTAAACCCCCTTTTCACAGAGTATGGCCCTAATTAATTTATCTTATTTTTCCTTTCACTTTGTAATATGTTTTTACAAATTTTCATACCAAAATTTCATACATGTACATTTTTCAACCAATTTATCACAACTGTTGTAGACACTAGTTTACCACATAATCTCAAATTATTTAAACAGTTATTTAAACATTTTTAAAAATGTTGTTGATTTAAAAATACATGCATTCTCACAGGTAATCCAAAAATAAGTTTACAACATTATCAAATATGTTTTAGACACTCTTTTACCACATGAGCTAGCACACATTTTCTAGACAAAAGTTTTCCACATTATCAAAAATGTTCTTAACATAAATTTACCACATTATCAAAAATGTTCTAGACATTATTATCACATAATATAATGGTCTGGACATTTGTTTTTCACATTATCACAAATGCTCTAGATAGTATTTAGTTTAAACCTATTTATTTTAGCTCGATTGCATCGAAAGCCTATGTCTTATATTAACGCTCTCGAGTCCGTTTCCTGGGCCTAGAACCAGTACTTGGTGTCTTTGGGGGAGATTTAAAGAACACTCCCATGTTGGGGATCGAACCCGTGACCTCATGGTCGCTAGGCGGACACCATATCCATTACACCACAGCGACCTTATTTATAGATAGTATTTGATCACATGATCACAAATTTTCCAGGCATTATTTAAGCTTCTTTCCACAAAAATGTTCTCGATATTAGGTAACCAAATAATCAATATAGTAGGCAATTAATTTTAGCTATCTTTGTAACTCCTTATTATTTAAATGAGAAAAATGTCTTAAGAGGAAAAGATAACATAGATGTTAAGGGATAACCATTTTCTTTATTTACTTACAGTTACCTAGATTGTTGACTATGATGTGATGTGCGCCATATGCAAACAAAATTGAAGATCTTGCAAAATGTATTATGCTTTCATCACTATAGCTCAATCATATTAGACCCAAACTAAGTGGTTTCCATCAAAATAAAAGAGTTACATACAGAAAATCTTTGGCCCTTTGATGCAGACCTAAAAAATATCTGTGATGAAATGAATGTTTACCAGACTTTATGTCCCGAAATGTTTGTTTCCAAATTAGCAAATCCTCTTTCAGTTTTGACAACTGTTGAACATTACCAAGTTCTGTCTTTTTCTGACATTACCTGATCCTTTCATCTACCTTGGTGACAACCATACATATAAGCAGTATTTCTGTTGTATCATTGTCTAGTGCCCTTCTCCCCTCCCACCCCTAACTCCCCACACTTGGTGGTACAGCATTTAATTGTTAATTTGATCCACACTAAACCAGTTAATTAACATGTTTTGGTTGTTCCTGTTAACCTTGAGTTATAAGCCTGTTATCGGGTTCATCTTGTTCCCAATTGTTCTTGGAGTTCAGGCGGTACAGCCAGCTATGCTATTGTAGGTTCAATGTGTCACCCAGTCAGGTCTTGTTTATAATGTGATGAGCTGATTAATCATTTAAGTTGCACTCTGAGAAATCTAGGCATAATGCATGTGCGTAAAGGGTTGTCCCAGATCAGCCTGTGCAGTCTGCACAGGCTAATCAGGGACAACACTTGCCTTAATTGGATATTTACTAAGAAGAGACTTCATTTTAAAGAAAACTGTCATAAAAGCGGAAAGTGTCGACCCTGAATAGCCTGTGCGGACTGCACAAACAGTGTCAAGGACTGCACAAACAGTGTCAAGGACTGCACAAACAGTGTCAAGGACTGCACAAACAGTGTCAAGGACTGCACAAACAGTGTCAAGGACTGCACAAACAGTGTCAAAACAGTTTCTTTTTTTTTAATTTAGATTTAGTCATTTTGTTGTTCTTAACTGTTGATATATTAGAATACATTTCATTATATGATGAATGGAATATATAATAATTTATAAGAAACCTGCAATCCTGAAATCTTTGTTTACACAATTTTAATGTATACAGTTATTGAGGAGTTAAACCATTTACTGGAAACAGATGGAATTGAAAGTCCCTGTTTTATATTACAAACTGCAATGATTTGCAGTTGAAAATAGTCTTGTTGTCCTTGCATTGCCTGAACCATTTTCACCTGCATTTTTACTGACCATACATAATGACCTTATGCTGGTTATTCTCACTGTGTACACTACAGTACAGGTCATTAACAGAGAAAATTCTATAAATCTTTGTTGGCCCATCACCCCCTGTCACATAAAGCCTCTGATGGACTTTATAATGCACACCATGAGCATTATCATCTCTTTGAAAACTTCAATGCCAACCTGTACAAATATTTATTTAACAGCAGCATGCGGTATGTAGCAGGACCCTTCTCATTGCCTGTAATGTTTCTTGACTGTCTTATGGTGTCTTTGGCGTGTGTCTGGGGGTTTGCTGTGTTTATTACTCACTTTAGAATGTTTACTCGGTGATTGTGTGTGTTTACTATGTAACAGTTTGTAAGGGCATGTGTTATACAATTTATTGGGCCACAAATAAAGGGCTACTTAATTGCTTCCAATGAAAGGCAAACATATAGGTCACATGTGTGATGCACCAGTTTTTATAACCACGATCTGAGCAAATAATGGGCTTTAAAACTTTAGTGCAAGCTAATCGGGGACAACACTTTCCAATTTTAAGGAGTTTTATGTTTAAAGGTAATCTCTTTCAACTGAAAAAACAGTCTGGTGTAAAGTGTTATCCCTGATTAGCCTAAGCAGATTGCATGGGCTAATCTAGAAAAACTCATTACACACATGCATTAAGCACAGTTTTCCCAGAAAGAGACTCAAATAATCTCTGAGATATTTGACTGTTACATAATATTTGCACCCTCTGTAATATAACATGAATCAATCACGTGCAAAAGTTCTGTGCAAATCTTTTAATAACACTTCAGATATTCTTGTTGCATCTGATTTAAATGTATTTCTGCTTTGCTAAGAAAAGTTAGAATTTTGAAACACATACCACACTCCAGAATCTATTTTATAACGAGAATTAGTTTTTATGCCCTCGGATCGAAAGATCAGGGGTGTATTGTTTTTGGCCTGTCTGTCATTCCGTCATTCTGTCATTCTGTCATCAAAACTTTAACCTTACATTAAAGTTTTGGAATAACTTTTGAAATATTGAACATAACAACTTGATATTTGGCATACATGTGTATCTCATGGAGCTGCACATTTTGAGTGGTGAAAGGTCAAGGTCAAGGTCATCCTTCAAGGTCAAAGGTAATAAAAACAACAAAAAACTTTAACCTTACATTAAAGTTTTGCAATAACTTTTTAAATGTTCAACATAGCAACTTCATATTTGGCATGCATGTGTATCTCATGGAGCTGCACATTTTGAGTGGTGAAAGGTCAAGGTCATCCTTCAAGATCAAAGGTAAAAAAAAACACGGCGCATTAGGGGGGCATT
Organism: Dreissena polymorpha; assembly: GCF_020536995.1. NCBI lineage: Eukaryota > Metazoa > Mollusca > Bivalvia > Myida > Dreissenidae > Dreissena > Dreissena polymorpha. Next base: position 42,336,819 of record NC_068357.1, read on the forward strand.
GTGTTTCTGACAAACACATCTCTTGTTCCAATTACAACCACAGATGTACAAGTTCCAAAATTCAAAGCTCCTGTCTATTTTTTATTTACTGTGCCAGTAACTGATGGATGTGCAAGCTGACAAGAAAATATAATCCCATTCAATGTAAAATAACAAAACTACTTCATGATTCTTAGCTGTTATACTGTTTTAACTTTCAAAAGAAACTAACCAGAATATAATAACAATAACTACTGCTCCATATGACCATTACAAATCAAGCAATACAGATCGGCTCTTTTTTACTAGCATTTAAATATCATAACAGTTCATTCCATCTTCAACGTTTTAGGTATTAAACTCAATTATGCTTACAGAAAATTCATAATCCTGTTGAACTGGCAGCGGTATTTAGTAAGGCAAAAAACGTGTCAGTCAACACACAGCCATACAAATACCGTGCCCTTTTTAACTTCTGGCAGCTTTGTCAAAAACTTCTTTTAATTGACTCTATCTGTCCATCTCTCTCCAATTGCTTTGTTATGCACATGTCAGATATTTTAACAGTCATCCTTACTTCCCACTGATATGGCTTATCAAGGGGAAATATCTAAATGCATTTATTTTGTCACCTAATTAGCATATTTGTCAAAACATTGTACTTCTAATTGGCAATCTGTAAAGTTGATATGGTGAAAAACGTGCTAGTTTTCTGTGCTGACAATGAGACATTTGGTTTGACAGAAGCTATTACGAGCTGTTACTAAGACAGGATCTTTTTTGCATTAATAAAATACCAAGTGGACTGCACATATGCTTGAAGGTCCATAAAAGGTTGGTTGCCTTATAACTGGTTCAAAATCTTAACATTGGAAATATACTTATTATTTTTTCACAGATATTTAGAGCTTGGCTACAAAGTTATGAACATGAAACAATAAATAAATACAACTGTTGCAATGCTTCATGATAAACTTAAATTGATTAAGTACTCAGGCAGACAATATAATACATGGATTCAGAAATAGTATAGTGGAGTAGTAAATTATTTATGGTGATGTATATGAATAGACACATTTGTCACATTTTGTGCGAGATTTGTAGTGTTTCAAGTAATAATCACAAATTAGAAAGTGTAAAAAAACTTAATTTATAATAAAGCAAATTTACGTTGTTTTAAAACTGTGCCATGATCAATTAGGATTGTCGTCACAATCAAAGAATTGCAATTAATGTTTGAAAGATTTCAGATAAGAATATCAGTGAAATTGATGAATCTCCCCATAATGCCCTTTGTCAATGTATGGGTTATTTGTGCGGAAACAAATTATTAATTAAGAGGTAATTGCTGCCTGAAAACTCAATTTAGCAGAAAGATATAACAATATGTGCTTGTCAACAATGTACCGTAGGTTTCCACGTATAGCGCGCACCCGTGTATAGCGCGCAGGCTGTTTTTTAAATGCAAAAATGGAGAAAAAAATATTTCAAGACAATAAAACCACCAAATCGGACCGAAAATGGCCGCCATTTTACTATTACACAGTCCAATAATCCGGGGCATTGGAAAGCTTAATTAAGCATTCAAAATAGGAAGCGTCATTATGATTAGGAGCAGGGGTTGCATAGCACTATACTTTTCTGACAATTTTATAATTTTCTAGCAAAAGATTAACAGTCCACGTGCATTTCGTGAAAAACGTGAGAAAATAAGAATTAGTGTACATCGTGTGATTTTTCCTCGGGGAAAGCGTGGGCATTACCGGTAAATTTGAATTACGCATAGAAGACAGGGATACAATTGTTGAGGTATGCGGGCGAAGGACTATATTTTTTGACAAATTGTTAAGACATCTGCCAATTACGAAGTGCAAAATGATCCCCTTTCACACCTACCGTTACCCGTAAAAAGACCTCGTTCGCACCTACCTTTGCCTGCTCTCGACAACAATCCCCATCGGAATTCATCGAAAAGGAAGTGTTAAAACACAAACAAAGAAATGTCCGCAAGTTTATTCAAACAAATTTATTTTGACAAAACTTCTTCTACAGCGTTCATACCTACCAGTAGCGACTTCTGGTTGTTTCGACAATGGCCCCTCAGTCAGTAAGATTATAGGGTGGTGGTTTTCTGGAAAAAAAACATGGCGGCCATTTTGATTATTTACGATTACACAACATATTTTTACCAATTTAGCAGCCAGGATAGCGTTGTATCAATGTATAACGCGCATCAGCTTTTTAATTTGATTTTTGGAGGTAAAAAACTGCGCGCTATACGTGGAAACCTACGGTAGGAATACTGCAGGTAAAGTTTTATCAATTTCATATTTATAGTTCTTGTGATCTGACACAACAAGAATATCAGTGAAACTGATGGATGCTCCCCAATGAAAGTGGTATGAGAAACTGAAACAAAAGTGTGACGGAAAAATCTATTATTAGCCTTCTTGACCTTGACCCCAGAGACCTTAAACCTCATCAAAAGGTAGAGGTCCATGCAAGGTACCTACATGCCAAATATGAAAGAGATCGGTAAAGTATTGAAGTTGCTATGAGAAACTGTAACAAAAGTGTGACCGAAAAATCTATTATTAGCCTCGGTGACCTTGACCTTGACCCCAGTGACCTCAAACCTCATCAAAAGGTAGAGGCCCATGCAAGGTACCTACATGCCAAATATGAAAGAGATCGGTTAAGTATTGAAGGTGCTATGAGAAACTGTAACAAAAGTGTGAGACGGAAAAATCTATTATTAGCCTTGCTGACATTGACCTTGACCCCAGTGACCTCAAACCTCATCAAAAGGTAGAGGTCCATGCAAGGTACCTACATGCCAAATATGAAAGAGATCGGTAAAGTTTTGAAGGTGCCATGAGAAACTGAAACAAAAGTGACAGAAAAATCTATTATTAGCCTCGGTGACCTTGACCCCAGTGACCTCAAACCTAATCAAAAGGTAGAGGTCCATGCAAGGTACCTACATGCCAAATATGAAAGAGATCGGTTAAGTATTAAAGGTGCTATGAGAAACTGAAACAAAAGTGTGACGGAAGTAAGGAAGCAAGGAAGGAAGGACAAACTGGCAACTATATGCTCCCCCAAAATTTTCGGGGAGCATAAAAATGTAAAACTCATCAAAAATAGTAAAAATTAACTAAATTTCCTTGAAAGATATTTGAGCGGAACAACATGAAAACATGTTGCATATGAAATAAAATGCCATCAAATTCAGACATTTCATGTCCCTTGTAAATCAGGGAATGCAATCAGTATTCAAAGGGTAATAACTCCCCGTAAAAAGGGACCCAGGGAAAGAGAAGAAGGAAATTTAGTGGGATGAAAAAAATTATCATTGAAGTTCGTTTAGAAAGCAATGGCTATACGAGAAGCATAAAAACATTAAGCAACTCTCAAAATGTAAGAAGTAGAAAGCACATATTTTCCAGTCACTGTTAAAAGTGTATCATTCAGCAGCTGGCATCAGACCTATTAGCTCTTTCAGTGCTGAAACCGAATTTTGAAGGCCTTTGCAAACAGTTTGGATCCAGATGAGACGCCACAGAACGTGGCGTCTCTTCAGGATCCAAACTGTTTGCTATTCTGATAGTATTCTTTGAAAAAAATCAAAGAAAATGCTAATTTTAGACATTCAACAGACGACATTTTAGCAGACGACAAATTTCCCAGCATGCAAAGGGTTAAATGCTCGTCTGTTGTATTAGAGAGGATGCACTGCCAGGCAGAACGGCTCACAAAAAGGGTAATAAAAGACTTCAAACATGCTACATACTTACCTATAATAAGGGGCTTAATGCGGGTGCAAACGCCGTGCATAATTATGAACACGTCCCAGATTAGCCTGTGTAATCTGCGTAGGTTTATCATGGACAACAATTTCCGCACAAATTCGATTTAAACATACTTTCTTTAATGAAATATTCCATAAAAGCTGAACAAATCATCCCTGAAAAGCCTGTGCAGACTGCATATGCTTATCTTTGATGATACAAGTTATGATACTTTGTTAGAGTTAAATTTCTCATTGTAAAACAATCTCTCTCATACATTAGACAACCTACCACATTTATACAATTATGATAAGGTCTTAGGGCATTGATTGGCTCAAAGGTTTGTTTGTGTTCAGCTTGCATTTATTAAGAAATATTTATACCCTGCCAATGTTGACTACATTTATTAAAGGAACTGCATTGATTTGTACTCTAAAATAAGGTAATATGTCATAGATAGATAGTTTGTTGTCTTATTATTTTTTTATTTATGCCATGTTATTCTGCTTTCCACTAGATTATTTAGTTCAAGTATCATAAATATTGAAAATAGGTGACTGTGCATGATGGCATTTGTGTATTCATTAGATCTGTTACAAATAGTGAAACCTAGATTATTACAAGCAGACAAGTTGACCACAGGCGGTAAGCGTGTGGCTATGATATTGATTAGTAAACACATCATTTTGAATGAAAAATAAATCAAATTATAATAAAAAATCAACTTGTCTGAAAAAATAATAATTAAGAAATAACATGGTACACAACTCACGTGACCTACTCGTCATCGATCAGACTCTATTCAAGTATGAAATCTTCAAGGAATAAAGACACACCTTTGCGTTTGACCAATGAAATCACTCGTGTGTTTAAAACGTCGGCCAGTTGAAATTTATGTAAACAGGTTTCAAACGCCACTGGACAGTTAGTTTTTGATGCATAATATAATGGCAAGAACGGTAAGAATGTTTTTTCATACGTTTTATTGAATTATGGTACCGAGGTCCTATAACTTTGCAGGAGAAATGCCCTTTACTCCGTGAAGATTTCATTCTTTGATCGGGTCAGATTAATGATGAGTAGGTCACATAAGTTGTGTATCGTGTTATTTCTTAAAACTTGACCCAGCAGTTGTAAAAATATTGCAAGATACATATGTACAATTCCGGAAAGTAAATTCATTTTTGCGTTGAATAAGACCGAGTTCTTGGAAATCGCTGCACAATTGATGAAGTTATGGCTGTTCAGAGCGATGCACTCTGTTTTCTGGTGATTTTGAGTTGAATACGCTGTTGTATATATATACAGTGTTCATTCTAGAAATCGAAAAGTAGGGGGGAATTTCCCCCCTCACTTTGAAAAATAGGGGGGATTTTTCACAAATGGGGGGGAATTGATCAAGTACCATTTATATGTTTTCATTTTCGTTTTAATGTTTATTTGTTTTAACTTCTACATTACTTAAAACAGTCAAGTCAGTGAAATACCATTGTAACTGCTGTTAAATATAACTGCACTTTCCATAGTATATTGCTGACTTAAATAAAAACAAAGGATTATGAAAATAATTGTCATGATATATGACGTATACAAAAACAATCGTCTGCTTTTCTTCCTTAATCATTCACGAGTCGCATCCCTTTATTTTTTTAAACGAAATTTCTTATTTTTTAATTAACCCAAGTATCATTTTAAACGAAAATTCTTTAAAGTTTATTAACCTGTGAATCGAAGAGTTAATTCCCTTTGATTTCCGGTGTTTTTCTCAATAAATACGCGAAGCAGAATTTAACAGTTTAAAAAACCCGTAACGGATATAGAGTGCGCGAATTTTCTCGCACTCATGCTGCAGATGTGCGCGATCTTTGAAAAAATAGCGCGAATCGCGCAATCGCGCGGTCTAGAATGAACACTGTATATATTTGATAGTGATCTTAAATTTTTTCAGAGAAGTTGATTTTTCGTTATAATTTGATTATTTTTCATTCAAAATGATTTTTTTACAAATTAATATCATAGCCACACGCTAACCACTTATGTGGAGTGGACGAGGTCAAGATAAAATAGAAGATTAAGTGATACAGGTAGATTATAGATAGAAAGGTACATGTAAAAACGAACAACTCAGTAAGTATCAAATAATTATAGCAGTTGGTGTTGGTGCTGATGAAACAGTAAAATGTACAGCTTTGGACAGAAGCAGAAAAGACAGAAGGTCAGATGGAAAGACTGAACAATAACTATATTAATCCATTTATGCCTAGCATCTAGAAAAAAGGCCTTGGCAAACAGCTTAGACCCAGATGAGACGCCGCATGATGCGGCGTCTCATCAGGTTCTGCGCTGTTTGCTTAAAGGAATTTCTGTAAGAAATATTCTAAATATATAGATAAATATACAAGACATCCCTAAGTTTTGAAATAAATTGATCCACTTTAGAAGGATGGGAGAGTCCACTAGGCTTAAATGGGTTAATCATGCATGAACATCAGGGTGTGGAGAGGGAGAATTGAAGAATTAGAGACTGAACAGGTGTAATGTTGTAATGTGAGCGATGTTTGAGAATGTGTGCCAACTGTCTGCTTCATTTTCAACAAGTTTGTCTGATGCTTCAATTCATTCTGACTTAATTTGATCAGTATCTCTCATCACATTCTTAACTAAGAGAGCATCCTTTAAAAAAACATGTTTAAAATCAGGTGTTATCTAACTCCTGGTAATTTCATTTGAAAATTATCAAGCATGTTGCCTATTAATGTCTCAGTCTAGACAAACTCTCCAAAAGAAATCCTTTTTTTCAATGGAATTTCAACAAGGTTAATGGAGTTGTCTCCCATACCAAAACACTTCAATACTTTTTTGTGACTTCCAAAATTACCCCTCTTATAAAAGCCTACAAGTTGTAGGAAACAGGTGTAGTACTGGTGTATGTCTTTTCTAATTAAGGTTTATTATACAAACAAAATTGTTTCCTCTAGGATCCAAGATAAATAACTTCACTCTTGTATCTCCAGTACTGCTTGTTTTCTACTACCAAATTTTGCAGGGTAAGGATTTTCAAAATATTTTTGTGATTCCACAAGACACATTGTAGAACTATCAACATGATAGAAGTGAAACAATTAATTATTAACACGAATTAATAGCGGTAAATAACTGTACAATTAAACCATTTCTAAGATCAGATGACAGCGTCAAACTGTATCTGGTGGAAGAGTAATTTTGAAGCTAAACACATTTTAAAACTCTAGGCAAATGAAAAAAATAACTGATGCACAGATTTTTCAAAATAATTTTAAAAATTCTTTAAAAAAATGGCAGAAAAAAGGCATGGGTCTTATTTAGATGGATGTTTACCAAACTATGTTTTGTCTTAACAGGTCATGATGTTTCCTTGTAAGGCTGGTATTCCATCTATCCGCATCCGTATCCGCATCCGTATTCGCATCCGTATCAGCAAAATCGTAATACGGACGCTATATTCCATTTATCCGCATACGTTAAATGTATCTTTTTTGGGAAAAAAAATATAGTTAAAACTGAAAATTATAATTTATATACTTATTATGAAGGACAAGTGTGAATTTAAGTAGATATATGGTACAAATCATCATTCTGTCTGTAAATGAATAAAAATGGTAAATACATGAAACATCTTCTTCTTGTGTCTTGGCTATAATTTTCCAAACATTTGAAGTGAAATCAGAGTCCTGATATGCAGAACTGCGTTGGTTGTATAATTCCAGGTAATTTTTCACTAATTCGATTAGGTTTTAAGTTGATTTTTGAGATGACAGCTTCCCTCATCGTGCTAAATGCTGTCCGTATCTTGTCTGCATCCGCATTAGAATGCTCACTTGAACGTTCTTTTGCGGACGCCTTTTGCGTGTGCGGCTATGCGGATGTGGATGAATGGAATACGCTCAGTGCATTTCTACAAGTTCTATTTTTTTGCGGATGCGGATATGCGGATGCGGATACAGACAGATGGAATACTAGCCTAAGGTAAATTTCCCCAAATACAATTTTAATATTTAACCCTTTACCACTTAGATACATATTTTCACGCATTTGTAGTCCCTTAGAACGTTATATTTAATTAAATCCTTTTTTACAAGATTCAAGCTTTTAAGGCTTTGTTTCCAACTTTAGATACTGATGAGCAGCAAACAGCATAAAACCTGAACAGACTGTGAGTTACTCGCAGGCTGTCCTGGTGTAATGCTGGTTGCAAAAGCCATTTTAACTTAGCTTCTTATGGGTGAAAGGGTTAAATAAACACTCAGTAAATTACTAGATGTTCAATATATAAATCGTTAAAGTCAAAAGTGTAACTGCTGATTTAATGCAATTACATGCAAGTGGCTTGACTGTAGCTGTTACCTGTTCCTCCTCAGACTCCCACGTCCTGTTCCTCCCAGGGATATCAATGGGGGGTGACGGCGGGGGTTTAGGGTTGACCCCATTCTCAGGCGACCCTTTAGTGATGTCCAGACCCACGTTGCATGGCACGGCTTTCCCGGGTCGCACCCCTTTCCTCTGGAACACTGGGATACCAGACCTGGGGGGTCTAGGTTCTGACATGGCGCAAATACGGGCTATCTGCAAGTATAAAAATGCATCGAGATGTAGAGGGGATGAAATATGTTCTGTTTGTGTACTATGATAACAGGGGCAATTAAAGTGACACTGTATCATGCAAGGCTCTGAACACCAGTGTGGTTGGGCGCAATCAGTCTGTCTGTTTACATGCTAGTCAAGATAGGAGGAACAGAAATTCTGTTTCCATGTTCCCAAATAGAAATAAGTATCCAATTAAAGACCTATTCAGAACTTAAATCTAAGCATTTATCATTTATTCTGTTTGGATTTAGCCTAAAAAGACATATGTACACATGAATCTCAGAAAAAAGTGCTTTTATGAAATACAAGGGCTAGAAAAGTCAAGTATTTAGTTGTATCAGAAGCAACAAAATGCAATAGTACATTTGTTTTTTTTGATATAACAAACTTTTGTATCACTTGTATCAATATTGCTTATCAGATATAAAACAGACAAAGTAAATCCATAGATGTTTTGTTTAAACCAGTGTTCATAGTTGTGTTTAATTAACATACTGCTTAAATTAAACAAGGGCTCTCCGTTGTAGTGACAGCCATTGTGTGAATATGTTTTTTGTCACTGTGACCTTGACCTTTGACCTAGTGACCTGAAAATCAATAGGGGTCATCTGCGAGTCATGATCAATGTACCTATGAAGTTTCATGATCGTAGCCATTAGCGTTCTTGAGTTATCATCCGGAAACCATTTTACTATTTCGGGTCACTGTGACTTTGACCTTTGACCTAGTGACCTGAAAATCAATAGGGGTCATCTGCGAGTCATGATCAATCTACCTATCAAGTTTCATGATCCTAGGAATAAGCGTTCTTCAGTTATCATCCGGAAACCATTTTACTATTTCGGGTCACTGTGAACTTGACCTTTGACCTAGTGACCTAAAAATCAATAGGGGTCATCTGTGAGTCATGATCAATGTACCTATGAAGTTTCATGATCCTAGGCATAAGCATTCTTGAGTTATCATCCAGAAACCATTTTACTATTTCGGGTCACCATGACCTTGACCTTTGACCTAGTGACCTGAAAATCAATAGGGGTCATCTGCGAGTCATGATCAATGTACCTATGAAGTTTCATGATCGTAGCCATTAGCGTTCTTGAGTTATCATCCGGAAACCATTTTACTATTTCAGGTCACCGTGACCTTGACCTTTGATATAGTGACCTGAAAATCAATAGGGGTCAACTGCGAGTCATGATCAATGTACCTATGAAGTTTCATGATCCAAGGCATAAGCGTTCTTGAGTTATCATCCGGAAACCATTTTACTATTTCGGGTCACCGTGACCTTGACCTTTGACCTATTGACCGGAAAATCAATAGGGGTCATCTGCTAGTCATGATCAATGTACCTATGAAGTTTCATGATCCTAGGCATAAGCGTTCTTGAGTTATCATCCGGAAACCATTTTACTATTTCGGGTCACCTTGACCTTTGACCTAGTGACCTGAAAATCAATAGGGGTCATCTGCCAGCCATTATCAATCTACCTACGAAGTTTCATGACCCTAGGCATAAGTGTTCTTGAGTTATCATCCGGAAACCATTTTACTATTTCGGGTCACTGTGACCTTGACCTTTGACCTAGTGACCTGAAAATCAATAGGGGTCGTCTGCGAGTCATGATCAATCTACCTATCAAGTTTCATGATCCTAGGCCTAAGCGTTCTTGAGTTATGATCCGGAAACCATTTTACTATTTCGGGTCACTGTGACCTTGACCTTTGACTTAGTGACCTGAAAATCAATAGGGGTCATCTGCGAGTCATGATCAATCTACCTATCAAGTTTCATGATCCTAGGCCTAAGCGTTCTTGAGTTATCATCCGGAAACCATTTTACTATGTCGAGTCACCGTGACCTTGACCTTTGACCTAGTGACCTCAAAATCAATAGGGTCATCTGTGAGTCATGATCAATGTACCTATGAAGTTTCATGATCCTAGGCCCAAGCGTTCTTGAGTTATCATTCGGAAACCACCTGGTGGACAGATCGACAGACCGACAGACCGACCTACCGACATGTGCAATTTCCAAAGCAATATACCCCCTCTTCTTCGAAGGGGGGCATAATAATGAGTTCACCTGCAAGATATCAACATGTCTAAATGAAGACCCATAAAAATTATCTTCCACAAGAAAGAATTAAGTAAGGTAGACATTCCAGTGAAGTCAACCAGAAATTGATAGACATGTTTCCCAATATTGAATAAACAAATGTAAAACATAGTAGATCTGAAGAGTAAGGTGTAACTCTGCTCAGCAAGTGTTGGTAACTCTGCTCAGCAAGTGTTGGTAACTCTGCTCAGCAAGTGTTGGTAACTCTGCTCAGCAAGTGTTGGTAACTTTGCTCAGCAAGTGTTGGTAATTCTTCTAAGCAAGTGTTGATGGTTAGCAAGTGTTGGGAAGTCTACTCAGCAAGTGTTGTTGGTAAATCTGCTCAGCAAGTGTTTGTAACTCTGCTCAGCAAGTGTTTGTAACTTTGCTCAGCAAGTGTTGGTAATTCTGCTCAGCAAGTGTTGATGGTTACTCTGCTTAGCAAGTGTTGGGAAGTCTACTCAGCAAGCATTGTTGGTAAATCTGCTCAGCAAGTGTTGGTAAATCAGCTCAGCAAGTGTTGGTAACTCTACTCAGCAAGTGTTGGTAAATCTGCTCAGTAAGTGTTGGTAACACTGTTCAGCAAGTGTTGTTGGTAACTAAGCTGAGCAAGTGTTGGTAAATCTGCTCAACAAGTGTTGGTAATTCTGCTCAGCAAGTGCTGGTAACTCTCAGGGACCGAATTTAACCTATTAAGGCACTTGCATTTTTGTGCAAGTTGATTTTTTTTCACTTGCAAAATGAAAAAATTACTTGCAATTGGGGAAATTTATATTTTTTATTTAAAACAATACATTTCTTGGACCAGATTGCTTAAAATTGTGCATTATATGTTGGCTGCTTAAACAAGCTAAATCATTGTCGCTGTCAACAACATAATCTAGATTGATTTTAAATTCAGTCATCCATTTTTTAACTTTTGAGAGTTGCTGTCGGCTTGGCTTTCTCCGTAGTTTATGGAGCTTTAAGTTTCTTTGCTGTCTCAGCGTCCTCGGACGCCGGCCTCTTCAGAAATTTGTCCATGATTGATGAACCTTTTTGATCATGCAGACAGAAAGATTTTTAGAAAGTCGCGATCACTGAAACGCTTATTAGCCGCAAGCGCCTATCAAACCATAGCTCGTACTAGAGTAGCTTCCCTTGAATCTTACAACAACAACAATGGCTGCTGAATGTGTTTACGCAATTTTAAACACTTTATTCGTTTAATTTAAGCAAGATTTTGATCTTGAAAATGGGAGTCGTGATTATAGAAAGGGATTATCTGTCAATTCTAAAAGGATTTATGGAAAAACAGGTTTGAGAAATCTGAAATTTCTACTCACAGAAAATTGCAAGCTTTATATTTTTAAACTCGCTATCCATAAATCTCGCTCGCATTTTGAGAGTATGCACGCTAAGTTTCGGTACCTGACTCAGCAAGTGTTGGTAACTCTGCTCAGCAAGTGTTGGTAACTCTGCTCAGCAAGGGTTGGCAAATCTGCTCAGCAAGTGTTGGTAACTCTGATAAGCAGCAAGTGTTGGTAATACTGCTCAGCAAGTGTTGGTGGTAATTCACTTAGCAAGTGTCAGTAACTTGATCTGCTCAGCAAGTGTTGGTAACTCTGCTCAGCAAGTGTTGGTAACTCTGCTCAGCAAGGGTTGGAAAATCTGCTCAACAAGTGTTGGTAACTCTGATAAGCAGCAAGTGTTGGTAATTCTGCTCAGCAAGTGTTGGTGGTAATTCACTAAGCAAGTGTCAGTAACTTGATCTGCTCAGCAAGTGTTGGTAACTCTGCTCAGCAGCAAGGGCTGGTAATTCTTCTCAGCACGTGTTTGTAACTCCGCCCAGCAAGTGTTGGTAACTCTGTTCAATAAGTGTCAGCAACAGTAAACTGATAAAGTTCCTCCATTGTATAATAACAGGGAAATTACAATGTTTTGAACAAAAAGTAATGGAAATCAATCTATTTGTAAAATGATGTTAATATTGTTTTATAATTGACGAAACATGTTTAATACATTTGTATCAGATTGTCTGAATTTTTTTTTAGTTATTGTGCAGACACCACATACAGCCTTGACCCCACCACCTATTGTAAGAATTAACTACGGTCTTGACCCCCCCCCACCTAATGTACGAATTTATTACGGCCTTGACCCCCCACCTTTTGTACGAATTTACTACGGCCTTGACCCCCCACCTATTGTACGAATTTACTACGGCCTTGACCCCCCACCTATTGTACAAATTTACTACAGCCTTGACCCCCCCACCTATTGTACAAATTTACTATGGCCTTGACCCCCCTCCTATTGTACCAATTTACTACGGCCTTGACCCCCCACCTATTGTACAAATTTACTACGGCCTTGACCCCCCCCCCGCTATTGTACGAATTTACTACAGCCTTGACCCCCATCTATTGTACGAATTTACTACAGCCTTGACCCACCACCTATTGTACGAATTTACTACGGCCTTGATCCAACCCATCAGTGATACAATTTTATGCGCGAGCATTATATAGTGCATCTAGCAGGGGTGTCAATTGTCCCAAATTTGAAATCCGGAAAATAAAGCCGTAGGATAAAGGGAAGAGAGGGCACAACCCCCCCCCCCCCCCCCGAGTCCTAGCTTATTGTTCTTTTTTTAAAGTCTTTCTAGTTGCAATTTCTGGTGAGTACAATGCGAAATATTATAAACCAAACCATCTGTAACACCGCAGGTGTATTTGTCATTCTAAACAAATGATATTAAGAACTTCGAAATTAAATTAAAATCGACAAACCAGCGTATCTGAAAACGACTGTCCGAAAACATGTCGCAAAACATCATTTGCAAATGAAATAAAATATGCATATCGTTTGACTGCAGAAAATGAAAACCAGTAACCAGTAACCTAGCAAATACGCAGTCAATACAGTACAGCTAACGTGGCACAAACATAATCCGCGGCTACGCCACGGCCAGATTATTAGTACGCGGCGGCCGAAACGTGTGTTCACGCGGCGTATCGCCGTGGCACTCGGCATCGATCCGCGCAACGACGCCGAGTCTGTGTTAACCTCGCGTACTTTCGCGGAGTAAATCCGCCGCATACGTACGCGGCGGATCGAGTGAAAAGATATCCGCCTACATGTACATACATGTATGTATAGCGTAGAATTAATTACGCGCAACTGTTAATGTTTCGTTCGATTATCATTATTAAATTTGTAATCCAAAACACACTTCCGAATTTTAATGCTAACGCGACCTTTGACAAATTCTAGCGTCAAATAAACAGTGCTAAAATATCCTTTGTTTCATAAAAAGCGCGAAAATTATGCAGACATGTAGAACGTCTTTTGGAAAGTTTGGGTGTATTTTGTGTTGTATAAATACATGAACATCACGTCAGGCGTAAATCGCGTGTTCAGTGGAAAAAAAACGCCCCGATTAGACGTTATTTCATCATCTCTATAAATAGTAACAAATGCCAAAATGTATTTGATACTTAAGGAAATATCGAGAATGTTTGTGTATCGTAAATATTTACCAGCATTTGCTTTAACACTGGAATATACGGGAGTATCGGGTAATTAGTAGCGATAATAACTGTATAATATGAACAAAATAAAACCTGTTTATATACGCATATTCAAACAATAGTTATAATAAGCTGATAATTAACAAAACAACAAATACGTCGTCACCGTCTTGATTATTGATGTGGCTTCAAACTGCTAATTTTCTCAGCTTAGATTTAATAGCAAAATCAACATGCAATTAATTTATAAATCCACCATATGCTGGAGCCTTGACCACTTGTATGTGCGAAAACATAATTACGTGACCTTGTTTATGTGTGAAATACATACACTACGGACGGGAAACAAACTTAATTGGCCAGACACATTAACTATGCTTACATGTATATGCTAATACAATCCGCGCACAATAAATTTATTATGATTTTAATTATTATTATAATTGTTCTTTCAAAATTTGTTAACTACATGTTACTAATAATTTTAAAAAGATTTTTTATTTCATGATGCGCATCGACTCGGCATCATGTCGCGGATAGCGGCATGCCTCAGCGGACAGATGCGAAGTTTCGCGGCGAAATGCGACTTGCCGCCGCATACTGACGCGGCTTCAACGACTGACGCGGCATCGACTCGTTTTGCCTTGCCGCCGCGGATCGCGAAATACGTTTGTTCTGCTTTGGCTGTACTATATATGATTTGATTAACATATTGTTTTAAAATATGATATTGTAGTGCTTTACTTAGCCAGTTACTGCTCATGTCAGTGCCAACGCTTACCGAAATCAATAAATAAAATCTATACCAAGCGCAAATGTCCGGAATGCCGACGATGCTATAACAATATTCGTTCTGAAATGATCCCGCACTAAAAGAATTTTGTCCCTACCCCCACCCGCCTTAAACAAACTCATCGGATTTACATTCACCTCAAAATCAACCCTGAACGGCTCAAATCCGGATTTCCGGAATAATCCGGAAAATTGACACCCCTGATCTAGTAAAATACCCCAGCCAGGTTTTGAGATGTTAGGTCAACATCTTGGCTGTTTCAACTGATTCAAATTATTTACACCATCATTATTGCGACATGAATATGACGTGTGATGATTCGAGAATGTCATTCTGAATTGCATGTCAGAATCATTCTTATTACCTTTCCATTCCTTATTGACATTGCATTCTTGTACTTAAATCGCTATAAAGCTATTGTATCTTAAAGCATGTAAATTCAAGACACAACATCGTCTACTCTGTTGTTGTACTTATTTTCTTCACATGAAATGGGCGGGACTTTAACCGCCGTATCTTATCAAAGCGCTGAATGCACTGAAGTTTTTCTCTATTGCATAATCTTAGACGCAACTTAGTTTTCAAAATTATGTTATAGCTTTTTATATCGCAAGTTTGAAATGAACACAACCCATTCAACTTTATGAAGAGTGTGTCTTAAAGCACATGTCAAGATGTGTGTGCACGGTTTATCCTCATATCTATGTTATAGAGATAACTTAGACAAAATAACAACAATATGTCTCTTTTTTCACAATTGGTTGCTGCACTGGCAACCATCTTTAGAATTTTATTTCCTTGCTAAAGAATAACAAGCCTATAATCGTGTACATGTTGTGTTATGTGTATCTTATATTTTATCTATTTTCTTTAAATTATTGAGCAACAATTTTGCCCAAATGACAGACTTTTAATGCAGCATTAACCCCCGTTTTCCCTGAAAGCAGCCAATATGTACAGATGTCAATGATAAACTGGCAAATGTCGCCGAACAAGCTGTTATAAACACTTTACTGGCCAATATCGTTGAACAAGCTCTTAAACCTATTGTTTACAATTACAAGCTGTCTGCTGCAGTGTACCTGTGGTTAAGTATAAACAGGCAGTGGTTATCGTTCCTAGCGTAGTGACTTGCAGTTACCGTTAATAGCGTAGCTAAAGCAGGCTGACTTGGAAAACTGCCTCTCTATATTAGTTGTGAGCGTTAAAAAACAAGAATAAAATGTATATGTAAAAAAAAAAAACAGAAAAAAGTAATCTAGGCTCAAACCACTGAATCCTCATCTTTTCTCGAACCACTGATCCCTGGAGTAAAATTCAAGCATCGAAACCACTCGGCTATCCATGCTCACACAGTGTGAAGCACAGGTACTTGAACAAAAATATTTGGTCCTTATTATAAATATAAGAACCAAAAAATTTTTTTAGAGTACCTGTAGTGTGAAGAGTATTTTATACAATATACATACCGGTAAGCAATGCTCATACTGGCACAACACATAACCATAACAACAGAACCCTCACAATTATTCAATCGTTTTGCGTGAACGGGTCCCTTTAAAGCCTCGGTAACATCCCTCTGTGTCAGTTCAGAAACACGAGTTTGAGATCGCAAGATAGACACATGCATTTGATGATAACTTTGTAGCAAATCGTTTGCAAAGACATTCATTGTCCCTTGGCAGGCCAATTTATAGTAAAACAACGTGCATTGGACATCGGTTCGACAACCATGTGCCCACAGTGCCCTTACGATGGGTATTTAACGCAAGTGCTACTGTCAGTTTCGTCGGTTGGAGCAACCTTTCGACCTCGGTTTGACGCAAGCTGGAGGTAAGATTGAGACATCTCGGTTGATAGCGACACAAATGAGGGAGGCGGAAAACTACAACGGGCGAGGCATGGTCAGTGGTGATAACCGCAAAAAAGGGTTAGGGTAAGGGTTAGGGTTAGGGGTCGGGTTAGGGTTAGGGTTGGGTTTAGGCTAACCCAAACCCTAACCCGACCCCTAACACTAACCCAAACCCTAACCCTAACCCTCTAACCCCCCCCCCCCTTGCGTAATACCATACCATGCCTCGCCCGTTGTAGTTTTCCGCCTCCCAGAAATAAGGCTTAGCGTCTCTCGCCGAGCGTAATAAGAGTAGAAAGACGTGCATGTTCAACGCACGATAACGCACGTTGTCATTGTGACAGGTTTTTAACGCAGGACAGAACAAAGATATAATTATAAATAAACATTTATAGATCTTTCGACAAAAGCAGTTAGGTAAGGTGTACCATGCAAATCAGTCAAACAAAATCAAACTCGACGAAAGCTCGGCGAATCAGAGCAAGAGAACAAGATACTAAGGTAAAATAATTATCATAGCTTAAGTTGTAATGTAAAAAAAGGGTACATATATCCTGTATATAAATATTATCTGTTCTTCTTTAAAAAAGAAAACGCGTTACCTGACACGACATAGCATTTATCGCAGTTCAGTTAGTTTTCATCTCGCAAGAAAAACCTTGTACATCTTATATTGATACACCAAAAGAATCAGCGAGCAATGATAACCGTTTAGGAAATATATTTATACTACTGATAAATATACAAAAGCTAATGTGTTGTCGTGTTTTTGCAGGACATTGCTTTAACATTATATGAGGTTATCTCACAAATAGTTGTTTTTAATAATATTTTGTCCAACATAATTATGTTCTTCAACCATGATATATAAGATCTGTACTTTTTATGCGATGATTTTTTCCCCCGTAGATTCTATATATTCGACAATCACTTAAAGTTTGCAATGAAATATTGAATGCATGTTTAACCGATATAAGGTTTCAGGTTTTGGCCAGGAAAGCACACATGCAAACATCTCGAAAAAAACGTATAATGGGTATCTTTGCAATAATTAGTGTTCAACTGTCATATTGTTCAAGTCAAGATGTCTTCTTTGATGTGTTCAAACTACAATCACGCTCATCATAACCAAATACGATTTATTAATTTTCAAGTGGCAACTCAGGCCATTGATTTATTTACACTGGGAGCGCGTTTCCTTAACGCATAATTACGGGTTTTCACGATGCGTTGCAATTGCAAACAGATGGTTTGTGGGTATAAAGATCCGTTTTACTTTGAGACAAAAGTGCGTCCCAAGTAAGGGGGGAACTTGGGATCTGGGAACGGTAAGTGCCTCTTGAGTCAAACACGGTTCTGGATAGCTATTGAATGTTCCAAGACATGATTCCATCATATACACCCTCTCACTGACTGTTTTCTCTCAAACATATACCACACTTTGAGCTATGTGCTGGAATATAAAGTACGATGATGTAATTTCCAAGAAATTGTAAATTACTACTTTTGCATTTTATATTTGCATACCGTTTGTGATCACTGCTTATACATTTAATAAGTAAGAAATCGGACGTTGTTACGTTATTTACTTGGAAAGAGGCTTCTTAAAAATGAGCTAAGTCACAATCTGTATGTTCTAATGGACAAAAATGGATTCAAATTTTCTGAAATGACGAAAACCATGACGGTGACAACTGTTTGTTGGCACTCGGAATGACAACAAAGCACAACCCTTTAACTTCACTTTCTTTATTATAATTGAGTTAGTTAAGTGAATACCGATATACATGAGGTGAATTACAGCATCATGTGTTTACAGTTGAGTAAATATTTCGTTTTAGTTACTGACTTTCCTGACGTTTAATTTGTACTTGACACATGGCAGAATGTAAACTGTAATCATGAAATTTATCTGATACAAGAAATATCTTTAAAAAAGATATACGGCGTAAATAGTTTAATGAATGAGATCAAGGATAGCGAATGTCTTTTTCTGTGCAGTTCTTAGCTGCATCACACGCAGTACGGGATGTTACGGGGAGTTTTCGCGGCTCATTTTACATTATAACATATTGCTGGTCATAAACCTATAAATACAAAACAGAAAACCAAAAGAAGAATGGAAGTGAAATTTAAACATATGAGTCAACCGGCCACACGAGAAGTATCCGTATTTATAGGCGCGTTCTTCGAACAAACCTGTTTTAGTGGTTTGTCGGGCATTGCTATTTGATTCGATTATTAACAGTATCAATTATCATCGTGCTAATGCTTAAAGTGATATTATGGGCATTTTGCACTGTTGAATTGAGCTGAAAAGAATTAACAGGTCAAAATAGTTAGTTAAAATGTGGTTACTGATTAATTATCTGCAACTCACCTTGCTACCAGTTGTTTATAAAAATATATTTTATATTCGATATTCTTACGTGACCCACCCAGTCCTGTAAGCTGAAATAATCCGTAAAACAATTTCATGTCTTTGTGTCGTATGAACAAATCTGCACTAAAACTAAATTTAGGTTCAACTCGTAAACGCATGATCAGTTGTCAAACGAAAGTACGGTTGATATTCAAATGCATTATTTTTCTCTTTCTGGTATATTGTTTTAGTATGATGATGCTGCATTAATTAATATAAGTGTATATGAAGTAGAAACATCAAAAATAATCAACGGTTGCGATAGACACCTATAAACTGTTACATGCTCATAATATCACTTTAGTACATTAGGCAATATGGACGAATAATTATTGTTAAATTTATCAACAATAATATTTATCATTGTATTGTTGAAAACACATTAAGAATCTATTATTTACATACCATAATTATATTGCTGAATATCTTCATTTAACATATTTCTGGTCTAAAGAAAATTCCAGGTCACCTAGTTCACGGATAGCGTCTTTATTATATAACGATTATTTTACTGGCCGCCAACTCCGGTGATGACCTGTATATAAACTCTGAATGTCCGCGAATTGACCCGATATACCTCGCGGGTTGAAATGCAATGCTTTAAAGTGAGGCCTCGCTTCCATTGCTCTTTATACTTTTACATGTTAACATGTTGACAGGAATAAGGAAGTTAGTACTAAATATGAGAACATAGCCTTTTAAGTATAAACGCTCTTGCGCTGGTTATACTCTGAAAATAAAAGGTGTACGCACAAACTGTATTGATGTCGAGAATTGAGTGTAAAACTGTTCTATCTATTAAGCCTTTTCATTCGAGATAAAATTGTTTCATACAGTAAAACAGTGTTACAAAGACGCGGATATGTTTCCAATGTTCTGGTGGTATACTCAAATCAGCCAATGGAATAAATGAAGTGTATTCATTCGTACCTAGCCGCGGGAAATTTTATTGGAATTTTATTGGACACTTACAAAGGTCAGGCTAAGGTGAAAAGCTGGCTTATGCAGCTTACGCCGAAAAATACATTTTTTGGCCTTGTTCAAAAGTGTATAGTGCAAGCACAAATAATGCACACTGAAACTGTTGTTGTTTTTTACAATTCTTTCACTATGTCGTGTCCTATAATGTTATATTAATATCACATTTGACGGGACGTGTAAAATAGCTTACTTAATGCAATTATGACCAGAGTCTCCATCAAGCTGGCTTGTCCTGGTCACATGAACATTTTCTGATTTGCGAAGTACCTTATTTAATCAGCAATCAAGTGTAATGGAGAACCTATGTTTATGCTTGTTGTCGTCCAATGATGAGCACTGTTCTCATACATTGGGATTGATCTTTGTAAAAAAGAAAGCACTTCTGGATTGGGAAAAAATAATGTGTTCTATAATTTAATGCTTCATAATGATACTGTGATTGCTTTGTTTAAATGCAACAATCTACAATATAATTCATAAAAATGAACAATTTACACTTTGTCTTCAGCGTTTTCGTTTAAAAACGAGCCATTATTATTGTCTACACATTCAGAGAAGACGCACACAAGTTGACACAAACATCTGCCATCTTGAAGACACAGCTTTCAATAATGCCGGAACTAATACTGTTGTTTTAAGACTATTGTGTAAAACATGTGTAATATTACAGTTCTGTCTCAAGGACTTTTACCAGTGTCAACGATCTTTGATTGAAATACGTATTGCATTTTGTACTAATAGTAATCTCAAGATAAAAAAAAACACACAACGAAACCGTTAAGCGTAATAGAAAAAATGATTGCAAGGGCGGATGATACAAGTTGAACAGAAGAAACGGATTTAATGTTAACAAAGATATGGCTCAGAACACAGCACGATATTGAATAATTCTTACGGATTATACATTCTAAGGTGTCGTGAAACATGTCCTAAAATATGAAACACGAAGGACAGAAACTTTCATTTTGAACTTCGAATTGCTGTCTCGTCTAAATATATGTGAGCCGCGCTCTGTGAAAAGGGGGTTGCATGTACGTAAAGCGTCGTCCAAGATTAGCCTGTGCAGTTCGCAAAGGCGAACCAGGGACGTCACTTTCCGCCCAAAATGGAGTTTTGCTAAGAAGAGACTTTATGTAAACGAAAATTACCATACATGCGGAAAGTGATGTCCCTGATAAAAAGCCTTAACTCTTTTCACAGAGCAGGGCCCATATATTTCTTTTTTGAAAAATGGTTCCAAACTATGCAACATTTGTGGGAAGGGTGAGATCTTGGGTTAAATACATATACTGAAAAACACGGGTGTTTTGCTTTAAAGACCAACGAGTTAACAAACAATACTACTATGAAGCAAAATTTGTGTTAAAGACTTTATCTATTTCCTGAAAAATAATGCTATCAAACAGGCTGAAAATAACAACCTCTCTGCAAGTTTGCAACGGTAACAAAATATGTTCTTATGAAGATAACAACATGAAACATCAAATTTATGACCACGGCGTCTGCTTTGAAAGTAATAAAAACCAGATTAGGGCGAACTAAAGTAAAGTGTAATTTATACAATATCTATAAATAATATTCTCACAGAAACAATTCATTTCTCAGAAATGTCATTAATTGGAAATGAGATCAGTTAAATAGTATCAGTTATTTATGTAAAGGTCTAGGTGGAAAATGCACTCAGTAGCAATTACTGTATGTCTGCGTGAAGACACCGATTATTTATATAAGGCACTATATCTTAATTAAACCCGCCTCTCTACTTGTTCTGTGATCGAAAATGTCAAGCAATTAGTTGCATTACAATTGATTCAAGAATTAAGACATAATCTTAAATGATGAAAATATTTATTTGGTAAGGCAATCTTTAAAAGAACAAAAACCGCGACCTGTAAAGAGTTTGTGTTAAATAATTTTCAACAAATAACACACTGAACGATTTGGAATGTCCGTTTGAATTACGTCAAACTATTTTACAATAAATCATAACTTGTTCCACGCCAAGTCTTGCTGTTCAATGCCAAGAATCTTTCCACAATAGTTTTGTGCAAGTCGCGACTGTTTCACGATGCAATAAAACGTATTAAATTTTACTGGCGTTGGCTATCATAGGCCTACTTGTTTTTGTTTAAGTGTGTCAGAAGGTATGGGTAAGTTGTCAGACAGACTGCGCAGAGATACGGACTTAAAAATCGTTATAAGATACGGAATATACAATCGTATTGAGATACGGATTATACAATTGTACTGAGATACGGACTATACAATCGTATTGAGATACGGAGTAAACAATCGTAATGAGATACGGACTATCCAATCTTGCAGAGATACGGACTATACAATCGTTCAGAGTTTCGGACTAAACACTCGTACTGAGATACGAACTAAACAATCGAACTGAGTAACGTACTATACAATCGTAATGAGATACGGACTATACAACCGTACTGAGATACGGGCTAAACAATCGTACTGAGATACGGACTATACAATCGTACTGAGATACGGACTAAACAATCGTGCTGAGCATAACAATCTAAATGTCACGCGCTGCAGACAACAATGAAAGTTTCTGTAAAGACACGATGAAGACACTTCTCTATTAAGTGTCGTATTCTAGGAATGCACTTATGATTAAGGCGAGGTAATTGATATCGGCACGCATAAATGCCCGTCCTTCTTTATAAGAATGCTGTAACGTATTTCGAAACAAACGTGTTTGATTCTGTCCGGAATACTAATATTGCATTGTAAAACAATACCCGATTAACCTAGAAAAGAGAAGATTCTGAACGGATCATACTTACACATATAGTTATCAATAACAGTGCAGAAAGATCGACTGCAGAATTAAGTAAATATAAATAAAGTAGTAATCTGAAACACGTATATATATATTATATATATATATATATATATATATATATATATATATATATATATATACACGCCCCGGTTTTTTAAACGTAAAAAATCCATAAAAAGGTAAGCACTTGTCAGCGCGTTCAGCACAGAGTTAAATGCGAATATAATTTGCGGTTGTTTAAATAGTTTTTAGTAAAATGAAGCAAATGTATACAACGATCGCAATGATTTTGTTTTGCGGGATAGTATTTCTCTCCGCTAGGGACTAAAGCATCCCTCACTTTCTGAATGATTTTCAAGTTATTCAAACATCGAATTACCGGTATATTTAAATGCGTAAACCCAGTGCTTTTAATTGGACATTACAGTTAATTGTGTTCATACTTATAATTTTATCACTGTCTGCAAAAATATAAATATGAGCTTTTTCACATATCGTAATTAGTTCTAGCCATCATTTCTGGAATAAATCTTTGTTGATCTTCTTACTTCACATTTTGTTCCATGTATTTAAAATCAAAAAATATATTTCAAATATATTTAACTCCATTAACAAGATAAAGATAGCTATCACGTTAGTATATTAACCCAAACGATCTGCTCGCTGTTCTTTGCTGGAACTGCGTGGTTATAAAAAAATATCATCGAGAAGTTTTACTTGCAAATGCTCGACTGTGACATATTTTAATTCAGCAATTGTGTGTGTGAAGTGTTCAAAGTACAATTACGCTAATCAAACCAAATGCATAATTATTAATTTTAAATAGTACACTGTTGTATTTTGGCAGTTCATGACTGCAAGACCATAATTATTTTCAGGTACGGACGTTCGCTTCGTACATAACACATGGCAGAAGTTAACATTATTATATGCATTATTATAACTATAATTACTATTCTAAAACTATTTTTTATCATCTTCATTTTTTTATAATATTGGTCTTTCAGGTTTACAAAGGAAATAAAACGAATAACAAAACTCATAACGAAAACTGTAGCGATAAATGTATGATAAAATGTATGATATCGTGTTGTTTTGAGATGCATCAAACTGGCAACAGCCACTCGAGAAATAAATTTGCGAAATAAATAATCAGGAACGTCATCGTAAATCTGAAACATTTACATAAAAGTATACACGCCTGGCTTATCAGCCTGTACGTAAATCCGTAAAAAAGCGTACGAGACACTGCATGAAATTTCTTTTCAAAATCCATCACTGAAAGGAAATAATAACGAACTGAAATTATCCACGGATTTGTTAAAATTCTTGGATAATAAAAAATGTGTCAAAATGTCGACAGGTGAAGAATTATTTAAAATTGAATTAATGGATCTTTTGCTATGCACGTTAGTATTAAAGATTTTTTTCCTCGGTCACCAACCGTTATACTACTAAAATGATGCAAAATGTCCACACTTTTTATATAGAATATAAATCCGTTTTTATTCATCTGTGTTAACCTCATTGTAATTTTAACAAATATTATTACATTTAAACGAACCTGTTAGCTATTTTGTTAAATCAATTGTAATCAACTAATTGAAGGGGCCTTTTAATGTTTTGGTAAATTGACAATTTTTTTTTAATTGCTTCAGATTCGCAAATTTTCGTTTTAGTTATGATATTTGTAAAGAAACAGTAATACTGAACATTACCATGCTCTTTACTAGCCACTATGTTGAATTAAGATTCTTAATTGTAATTAGACGAGAGACCAAACGCGCTGTTGTCCATATGTATGTCCTGTAACTTATTCTTTATCCCACTCTCTCTAGTTTAATTATGATGGGCTCGAGCAATTCTCTATGTGGGGAATTATAGTAAAACAATGTATGTTGATGGGGAAGGTCAATAGTAAAACAATGTATGTTAATACAGTGATTTTATCTCATTGTTGATTTATGTTATGTGGAACATAACGAGCTTGATATAATTGTAATTTTAGTATCATTCAATGTTCGTACCTTCGCTTTGTCATAGATCATTACTTGAATTCACATGTATCACTCAGCGCTACCAATTGGGTGTTATGGATGGAACTTTCGCATGGTATTTGTTGACTCATACAAGTATTTGATTTACGTTCTTTTGAGCCCACATTCTTAACTGTTGTACATTATGTACGGTCAGCGCGCGCTTTATGTTTTGATATTATATGAACTTTGAGCTGTAGTTAGTAAGAAGACACGAAGCTCTCTCTCCCCCCTTAATACTTTGTTTGGTTGTAAGTTTAAGTGCATCTTTTGACGATTTAAAAACCTGAAAATTAAAAGCGTTGCAACGCGAAACAATTGAATAATTTGGAGAGTTTTGATGTCGTTATATTTTGCGAAGCTACGAGGATTTCTTATATAAAGAGTAAATACATCCGTTATTGTATAACTTTTTACTCCAGGACTCCAGGGGTCAGTGGTTCGAGACCTGTTGAGGGTGTTTTTCTTTTTCTTTTTTTAAATTTTATTTTTGATTTTTTACAGGAGATTTTTAGATCCAATGATTGCATTTATCAATTAAAAGCATTAAATGACAATCTTTAATACATGCCAAAATCTGAGAAAAGGCCCCTTTAAAGTAAAGCGAAATTGGATCCATCTGTCTTGTCGCTTTAAATTCGATAAAAATATTAACTATTTCGTGTAAGAAAAAAATATATCATTTTCCTAAAAACGCGCAGTATACTTTGTTCTTCCGCTTCTTTTTATCGATTTTATCTATTTTTTTTCATTTTAGTGTTTATACTAATTAATATCGTCAGAAACCAATTTATTCTTGCAGTCGACCGAAGTATTTCCACTGTGAAATCGTAAGTAACGCGCCATATCAGAATTCGAAAATTACTGCATCCGCATGTAGTTTGCGCTTTCTATTTGCTTCTAATGCGAGTAAAATCAGTTTCAATCTAACGATATAAATGTTCGACAAAATATCAGACAAGCGTTCAAACAAGTGCGAGAAAGGCGTGATATCGTGATAACCTAGCACGAGCATCTAAAGGTTGCAGCAGGCTTGGTTGATATGTGATCATGGATACTGATAGGACTTTATATCGCAAGAGCCTCCGGCTCTGCTTTCTCACGTTTTGTTCAATAAAGCATTGTAATATACTCATCTCAAAAGTGTTGGCACAGTAAATGTCAACTCCTGCTCTAAATTTAAGGTGGCTTGAATACTAGTTTCATCAAGACGAACTCTACTAAGAACAAAAAGCATAAGCTCATTAGTTAAAACACTCATAATATAGAAATAAATGTACGAACACAAATCGTGTTTCATGTGATGTAACACAGCAGGTGATACAATTGTTAAGTTATACAAATAGCTGAAAGAGCAAAATAAGAGGGAGAAAAGTGAGTTACTGTATTAATGAACACAACATTCATATTGCACATTGACATGTGGACTCACGTCGTCGGATACCCAGGACTAATTCATTCCGTTACTCTCCAGCATTAATGGAGAGGAACGGAATGGGTCGAACGTGGGTATCCGACGACGGTGGACTCATGTAGTTCAATAACTTTGTAAATAAATTTTACAATTTTACTGATACAAGTTCATTTTCGGTCTTAAAAAATTTGATAAATTAGGGAATGTTCGGTCTCACACAATTATTTATTTTTCATTGATTGCAAAAGTCGTAATTAGAATATAGAATGAAACTCATCTTATAGAACAGAACAGAACAGAATATTTATTTTGACTTAAGCATAACAAGCTTGTCGTCATTTACAAATACATGAAAATTTTACTGACAAGCGTGCTGGATATAAATAATAATATTGTTCAAATTACATACATCAATTAATAAATCACTTATCACTGGAGAGTGAGAGTGCTCTAATTACAAATTATAATGTGAAATGGAATACAACAACATAATACTTAAAGCGTATTGCAAAATTTGCATTTTGTATCTTACATATGTATGTTTTCTGGGTTATTTCGTGTACCTCGTTTATTTGCTTAATATCTATGCGATGAAACGCGTAAGCGGCATATTGTTTTATTTTGTCCAGATATAACTGGATTTCAAAATCTGCCAATTAAACCATTTTTGCACGTGATGATTTATTTTAAAAATAATACTGACAATATTTAACTCTCATATAAAAGAGTTAAAGCGTCAGTTTGTCTTCTCCTAAAACTTATATAGTAAAAATTAATGTGTACACCATTTTGCAACTCAATGTCAAGTAAGTTTTAAAAAAAAATGTAGATTTGGATACCTTATACCTCTGATCAGATATTTATAATTGGCATAATAAGCTTGTGGAATAGATCAATTATATAAATAATTTCAACATGAGTAAATTGTATTGCCCCCTACCGGTTTCACCGGAGGGGACTTATGGTTTGCGCTCTGTCTGTCCGTCACACTTTTCTGGATCCTGCGATAGCTTTAAAAGTTCTTCTTATTTTTTCATGAAACTTGAAACATGGATAGATGGCAATATGGACATTATGCAAATCATTTCATTTTGTTCCTACATCAAGAATTATGGTTGCTATGGCAACAAATAGACTAGAAATACTGCTGAAAATGGTGGTTTTCTGGATCCTGCTATAACTTTAAAAGTTCTTCATATTTTTTCATGAAACTTGAAACATGGATAGATGGCAATATGGACATTATGCACGTCATTTCATTTTGTTCTAACGTCAACAATTCTGGTTGCTATGGCAACATATATATATATATATTCTTCTATATAATTCTGACATTGATGGAAATTCTGACAATGGTGGCGCCGGTAGGGGACATATATTGCTTGGCAATAGTCTTGTTAAATATTACTTCAATTGAAATAAGGTCTTAAGTGCACGGGTTAAAGTAATCTTTAAAGTTTGTATTTAATGTCGTATGCATACATTTACAACCAATAAGCAAAAGTCTTGTTAAATACTACTTCAATTGAAATAAGGTCTAAAGTGCACGGGTTAAAGTAATCTTTAAAGTTTGTATTTAATGTCGTATGCATACATTTACAACCAATACCGAGTCTTATACAAAACAGCACTAGTATTCTTAGCAAATGCTCGGCTGGTCTAACTCGTGCTTCGAACTTCATCTATACCCATTACACTCGTGGCAGATTCATTAAATTGCAAGTGCCCACTTAGGGCTTGGCATTATATTTACAAAAAGAGCTCATTTCACAAACGTGTTATTATAGGTTTTAACGATGCTTGCGAGGGCAAACACATGGTTTGTTGTTCTAAAGCGCAAGTTAATTTTGAGACCAGAGTTCGCCCTGACTGATCGGCCGCTCGGGATCTGGGAACAGTAAGAACACAGTCCTGGATTGCATGATCAAAGGCATGATTTCATCGTACAATATTGGCTTTCTTTTTCTCCTGTTTATAAACGATGCTATGCAGAATTTGATTAAATATCTCTGTTAAAGATCTTATATGTAAATTATGGTAAATAACTGGTATTACATAGATTTTGTTTAAATCGCGGGCCATATATCAGTTTCCAGAAGTAGTTAGCAAATGATATTTGTACTTGTATTACATTCAAAATGTGCCCAGTAAGATTCAGTTCCGATGCGCTGATCCCAGCTTGACTCATGTTTTTGTTTTATAATTTTTGTATTGACCTGCATTGTAAAGACAATGCATCAAATAAAAGACTATCGGATTTTAACAGGACTTTTTCTCCAGATAATGCGTCTCATTTTGCCTATATTTAGTATCGAGGTGTTGGTAGTGGGAGACGCAACCGAGGTTCAAATCTCTGGAAATACAGGAAGTATCACATGATTGTGAGAATCGATATTGACCAATTTCTACGCCGTACACTGAATGCAAAACTTAACCCATTTATGCCTAGTGGATTCTCCCATCCTTCTAAATTGGATCAATTTATTTCCAAAATTAGGGATGTCTAGTATAATTATTTCTATATTTAGAATATTTCTTACAAAAATTCCTTTAAGAAAACAGCGCAGACCCTGATGAGACGCCGCATCATGTGGCGTCTCATCTGAGTCTACGCTGTTTGCCAAGGCCTTTTTTCTAGACGCTAGGTATAAATGGGTTAATTAAGCTATGCTATGGGCTCAAATAATATACTCATTTTTATCAAATAAAGCACAAGGTAACTTAAGGCATCTCTGATAAATATGACAATATGGGACTTGCGCTGACTACACGAATTAAATGTTAAGTATAATTACTAAATTTTGTACGACCGCAAATGAATACCTATTTGAACTAATACAGTAGCGAAACTATAGTGGTCTAAGCCTCCTGATTTCTTAGCACGCGACATCGCGCAAAAAAAAGCTTAAGGTAACGCAAGCATTAACGGTATTTCCATTTAATGAACAGTACATCCACGGAAGTATTTCTTTGAAAGCAGCATGACATGATCTGTTTCTG
Organism: Dreissena polymorpha; assembly: GCF_020536995.1. Taxonomy (NCBI): domain Eukaryota; kingdom Metazoa; phylum Mollusca; class Bivalvia; order Myida; family Dreissenidae; genus Dreissena; species Dreissena polymorpha. The sequence continues at coordinate 42,366,129 of NC_068357.1, forward strand.
TAAGTAGGTTATTAATTTTTTAAATTAAAAGGTTTCAGAGCAAATTTTCAACGTGTATAACCGTAAAATTATAAATGTTATTCACAAAGATTTGACTTGAACATTGGCCAAAAACTTAACAAACTGCTTTTTTAAAGGTAAATTTACTTTTTTTATCTTGACAAAGTATTAAGAACATTTTTATTTAATTTGAGATAAAAACCGCATATGGATATTCGCATAGGTGATTCCGTTACGATTTCACTCAATTTAAACATTAAACGATAATCAAAATCAGATACTTATTCATCGTCAAACTCCCTTACGTATTTCAACAATATTCTGTAAGCGTTTTGAGGTTGATCAAACAATAAAACCATTGAACTTTCCGAAAAAAAACAACAACAATAACAAACAATACAAAATTAAAGTTGCCTCGCTGGGATTAAATCTAATTGAACAATTAAATATTGTATCAAGGAGTATAAACACAAACTTGTTTCGAATCCTAAAATGTATTTATTGAATAAGAGTGGTTCCGATTATACCAAAACAATTTTTATAGCGATTCCTTCTCGTTGTTTGTTAACAAGATCATTAATATAACAAACTGTTATATTTATTTAAAAAAAACTTGTAATTATTGTATAAATTGCATCATGAACCGAACACACAGACATAAAGAAGCCTTAACATGTTTATACTTGGGTCCTGTCGGTGTGAGTTTGATTCTATTTGGAGCAATTGCAAAATAAAGAATGTATTTGCAGTTAGAAGGCGGTGAATCCAAAATAAATTATGTTTTTGTATCATCGTGAATTCGGAAAACGTAGATAAATAGTTCATCCCCCCCCCCCCCCCCCCCCCCCCCCCCCCCAAGTTAGGTCTGACATTCTATTATTTGCACTGTGGTTCATATTAGACGTAAGATCGAAAGTTAAATATTACAGTCTACGAATTCCTTGAATCAAACACACACTGAAAGTTGCTATGATCTGATTTAACATGTTACGATTTGCACGGATGATGCAAATACCCGCCTGTAAATATGAGTTGTGTTCTGAGAAAACTGGGCTTAATGCATGTGCGTAAAGTGTATTCCCAGATTAGCCTGTGAAATCAGCACATTCTAATCAGGGTCGACACTTTCCGCTTTTATGACATTTTTCGTTAAAATGAAGTCTCTTCTTAGCAAAAATTCAATTTAGGCGGAAAGTGTCGTCCCTGGTTAGGACGACACTACGCACATGTATTATGCCAAGTTCTCTCAGAACGCGACTCATATATGTCCCAAATATGAAACATTTCATGAACACTAATGCGTTAAGTGCAAATAAAGTGTCCAATCCTCCACTGATGGGAACTCCTATCACATGCGATATGGCGCTAAAAGCTTACGTAACACACTCGTGCCCAGAGATTCCATTAAGTTAACAGAACAGACATCAAAGTGGTATGTGAAACCAGAATGAATCGTTTCTGTGTGTGCATGTACATTATTTACTAGTCAAACGTGTGTGTTTTAAAACGAGTATTTCTTTCGTATAACCGTTAAACGACACATGTTGTTGATAGACATTTCACTAGATCATTGTCAAAACGTTCTTTATCATGTAAATATTCATCTAATGCAAATTATCTCACATATTCTAAAATATTTAGTCAAATAAACATATGAGACTTTGGCTTTACAAATGTAATTAAAATTGTGAGTAGTTATGTAAATGCTTTAATGTATTTCAATTATTTGAAACGTATTCATATGCTAGTGTACGTAAATGTTTTCGTTAAATTAAAACTATTTACAAAATTATTGTTGCAAAAAGGTTTCCTTTTTCTAACCTGTCAGCCGTACTGCATGCTGATCCTGTCTTCACGTAGGCATCCCTACATTCATGATGTCCAATACAATTAGAAAATTAAACACAACAACAAAGATTGCTCTATTGTCAACATCGTACGGATGTCTATTAACCTATTTATTCCTAGTGGACTCTCCAATCCTTCTAAATTGGATCAATTTATTTCCAAACTTATGGATGACTAGTATATTTATTTCTATATTTAGAATATTTCTTACAGAAATTCCTTTAAGCAAACAGCATAGACCCTGATGAGACGCCGCATCATGCGGCGTCTCATCTGGGTCTTCGCTGTTTGACAAGGCATTTAAATACCAAGCGTTCCTGTGTACCAAGAGCTCTACTTTAGTTACGGTTACCGAAATCAGCATGCAACTGACGATGCATATAAATGTATAAATCCATATAACTATTTTCTTTGCTGTCATATTTTATTCATACGTGCGTTATGTGTTAGTTGCTTGCGTGGGATTTCCGATTTTAACCAGATTTATTCTAAGGACGATAAGAAGTATCCACGGTGCGCTAAATCGCTTTTTAACACTATAAGACACTTTTCGACATCATTATCAACGTAAATATAGTATTAAGTAAAATGTTGAACTAATTCATACAAATATTATATTATATTATATTATATTACATTATATAAGCGTGTGATCTAAAGGGTGACACTACTAAACGCCTCATAAAAACCGATACTAACAGCAGCGAAGTTTAGGACAGTTTCTTTTTATTTTCAGCATGTAATTATTACCCGTTTCTGAATATGAATATCTTCAGGAAAGTTCAGTGACGGATTAGGGACATTAAAAAAGTTTTATTGTAGGTACATCTACACTGTCGGGGTTTCTTTTTCTCTCATAAACGTTGTTACATGATTAAGACTGGCAGTCCTGCTATTAATCCTCGGGTTCGTACGGTTGTGAATGTTACCAGGAGAGGAAAGATACATTTCTATTATGGTTTCATTTATCAAGACGCACTTTGCATGCCTTCTGTCACATAAACAGTTTGTTTTGATTTGAATAAAATTTTGAACTAGAATAACTTGGTTTCCATATTATGCAAACACGTTAGACATTAATGGAAAAGTGAAAGTTTTGGGTAAAAATGCATGTTCTTTGAAGAGCATAGGAACAATTTGGATGGGAGAGGTGAGGGATTATTAGCCCTTTATTGCACCCCAGTATGTATCATCAACGACAAGCAGGTTCGCAAACAATTATTCCATTAAACAACAATCAGGATAAATGCGCTAATAAATTATATTGTGTAGAGTAACCGCAATGTTCTCAAACGTTCTGGATGCAACAACCAGTCTGCAATCTAACATACGTTCATACATACATACAGTGTAAAACATAATTTTGAGTAGCGATACTATCAGTTCAGTATCAGTTTTGAACATTATTAAAATCAGGTAACTACGGGCGCTAGCTAATGTACCAATGTCACTTATTTTTCCACGACTTGCAGTTGAAATCAGTTATAATATGCTCGTTTGCTGAGTAAAGCTCCAATCAGAAAAATGCACTCTATGGTAATTATTTTATGAACTTAAGACAACAGTTATTTATATTAGCTACAAGGACGTCAAATCCGCCTCTGATCGAATTGTACAGTAATAAGCTGTATTAACATAACAATATCAAATAATCATAAAGAATATATTTTTTTGTTCGGTATCTATATCTTTGACGGCCCAAACCAGTATTTTTAATGCGTTGATTTTTATTGTCAACTATTCACACCCTACACGATGCTGGACATCAGTCTAGTGTTTGTGCAACAGTAAACTTACTGCAAAGTTACTTTGGTGGTATTGCTTCACAAATCAAACGTATTTAGTAATCATTGTAACTTCTTAACAAAAAAAAATATACATTATACTATTTTTTTTTGGTTAGGTTGTGACTGTTCCACGCAGCTATGCAGAAAGAAAACAAGTTCTTATTCTGGCGCCCATTATATAGGCATACATATTTAGCATATCCAGTAGTTATTATATCATCGGCAGTCTGTCGCGACCGGACACGAGGCCTTCAGTTTCCAGAAAAGTTTACGACTTCGATTCAAGGAGAGGGGGACAAGCCACTAATATCGCACTGAGTATGTAATTTTCATCATGAAGCGCTAGATACGAAAATACTAATATCGGCGATGAGTATGTCATTCTCAACGTGAAGCGTTGCAGGCGACAATACTAATACCGCACTGAGTATGTCATTCTCATCGTGAAGCGCTGCACAAGACAATACTAATATCGCACTGAGTATGTCATTTTCAACGTGAAGCTCTGCAGAAGACAATACTTTTATCGCACTGAGTATGTCATTCTCAACGTGCAGCGCTGCAGACGACAATACTAATATCGCACTCTGAGTTTGCATTTTCAACGTGAAGCGCTGCAGACGACAATACTTATATCGCACTGAGTATGTCATTCTTAACCTGAAGCGCTGCAGACGACAATACTAATATCGGCGATGAGTATGTCATTCTCAACGTGAAGCACTGCAGACGACAACACTAATATCGGCGATGAGTATGTCATTCTCAACGTGAAGCGCTTCAGACGACAATGCTAATATCGGCGATGAGTCTGTCATTCTCAACGTGAAGCGCTTCAGACGACAATACTTATATCGCGATGAGTATGTCATTCTCAACGTGAAGCACTGCAGACGACAATACTAATATCGGCGATGAGTATGTCATTCTCAACGTGAAGCGCTTCAGACGACAATACTAATATCGCACTGAGTATGTCATTCTCAACGTGAAGCGCTGCAGACGACAATACTAATATCGCACTGAGTATGTCATTCTCAACGTGAAGCGCTGCAGACGACAATACTAATATCGGCGATGAGTATGTCATTCTCAACGTGAAGCGCTGCAGACGACAATACTAATATCGGCGATGAGTATGTCATTCTCAACGTGAAGCGCTGCCGACGACAATACTAATATCGGCGATGAGTCTGTCATTCTCAACGTGAAGCGCTGCAGACGACAATACTTATATCGCACTGAGTATGTCATTCTCAACGTGAAGCGCTGCAGACAACAATACTAATATCCTTTCAAGCACTTCTTTCATACGTGTCGTAATCTGAACATGCCCTGCTGATAAAGCTGCGGTAATTGATAGTGTCGTGCTTAAATTTCTACAAGGACTCTTAGGTGCTATTGAAACCACGGGGCAAAGGCTTTCTTCGAAAACATATTCTAATATTTCCTTTAAGATGTTCCAAATTAAAAAACAACAACGAAAACAACAACAACAACAACTACAACAACAAACAAGTAGTTAATTCAGTGCGCAAGTGAAGTGCGCATTCGAATTCAACTTCATTATACGTACTATATTTGGATAATAATTATAATAACAGTAATAAAGGATAAAACAACTAATTATTTACTAATCTAACAACAAATTGCGCTCGATATATTTCCAAGAACAATTATATTCATTAACAAAAATAAATCAAATTATTATTCTAAAACACTTACGTATATACGTCCTCTTATCAACCTATACGTAAGTCCGTAAAAAGCGCGCGAGACACTGCATAAAATTTAATTCCTAAATCCATGATCGCAGAGAAATAAATTCATAAGCACTTTACAGCCCTTAACACACAGGGTAAAATGCGCAAATAACGAGCTGCAATAATTCACTGTTGTTTAACAGTTTAATTGTAAAAGGAAGCTAATGCATATACCGAATACTATGATAACGTTTTACTCGGCGGAAGAATATTGTTCTCAGCACGGGACTGAACTATCCCGCACTTACTGAAATGTTCGCACAGGGACGTAGCGTCTTACTGTGTAATCTGGACCAACACGTGAAAACTGAACATCAAACTGTGTCGTTCATTCTTCCAAATATCCGTTTATTTAAGAAATAGGCTGTTTGATTTCAATAACAAGTGCCTGCAAATTCAGTTGAAAGTTAATGACATGAGAATAAATATGGCACTGCCTGAACAAATATGAATTGTTAAATTCCGCTTCGTTGTGAACTGTGAGTCATTTTCGGAAAATATTTGTATACACTTTTTTCTCTGCATTTACTATACTCACTCGTTTACACAAAGTCGATTAAATGTTAAATGTTTATCGAATCCATATACCTAAAATTGCTATAATAATTATTATTTTAATTTATTATCATAAACCTAATGCCAAAGACAAACCATGCTCTCATATTTAACCCATTTATGCCTAGCGTCTAGAAAAAAAAGGCCTTGGCAAACAGCGTAGACCGAGATGAGACGCCGCACGAGAAAGAAATATTGTAAGAAATATATTAAAAGAGAAAAAAAAATACATTGTACTAGACATCCCTAATTTTGGAAATAAATTGATCCAATTAAGACGGATGGGAGAGTCCAATAGGCATAAATGGGTTAACCATTTTCTGTGAACACACAATCTGCAAGCGTTGCCTGAGTATCGCTACGTGGCGGAATACAGCTGTTGTTTCTCCAGTTATTTGCTCCCAAAGAAGACCCTTTCGAAGAACGTCTGTTTTCTCTGACAGTAACTATTCATTATTCTACGACTCCAGGTAACTTCAGCGAATAATTGGTTATCAAACATGTCGTTATCATCACAGTTCATCTTTCGGACTATTTCTCCTCCTTCGTACCATTCATCGCTTACCCTCGGAGTTTATCCTGTTTACAAATGTCTTCAGATAAATGCGGTCTATCTGAACTTGAAGTAATGCATTTTCCTCTGCTCTTTGCGGCAGTATATAAGTTATATGTATTTTTTAATCGCGCTCACCAACCATAAAATTTGTTGAATTATCTGATATGGGGTTTCCAGACACTGCAAATTCTCCACCTATTTCCGAGACCTATCAGGGAGATTGTTAATGGCATGGATGAAACACTGGTTCAATTTAAATAGTATTGTAATCATTTCTGTCTAATACATTGTTAAAAATAATCAATACGTATTTTTACACTGAAACGATACTATATTATGTGACTTAAACTGAATTTGAAGATATCCGTTAGATAAGTTTAACTCACTCGTTACATCTATCTTTTTCGCCAGTAATACTCAATACAATAAAATATTGCCAGCATTATACATTCAATAAATCGTATGGACTTATTGAAAACCGCGAAAACATACTTTGGAGAATGTAAAAATGTAGACACAATTAATTATTATCGTGTTTCATATAACGTGGAAAGGCTATCAGTTGCTTTCTTTAGTAAAATCAAATGGTACGAACTGAATTTACACACTGAGCGTTGTAACACAGGGTATACTCAATGTTAACCCATTTGTGCCTAGCGTCTAGAAAAAAGGCATTGGCAAACAGCGTAGATCCAGATGAGACGCCACATGATGCAGCGTCTCATCAGGGTCTGCGCAGTTTGCTTAAAGGAATTTCTGTAAGAAATATTCTAAATATAGAAACAAATATACTAGACATCCCTAATTTTGAAAATAAATAGATCCAATTTATTAGGATGTGAGAGTCCACTAGGCATAAATGGGTTTACAGGAACGACTGCACCACTCTGTTATGCGCGTTGTTTCCGCTTCTTATAATCGCAGTTGTTTGAATTTCGTAAAACACAACTCTTCAGATACACCATTATATTTGTAAGAAACAAAAAAATATTTCTGAAGTCCGTCTCCAGTTGAACGTCCGTAGCATTTCATCTGTATAAACTTATGAATGGCAATTATACCGTACAATCAATAGTGCTAATCGAAACGCATAAAACTACTGCGTCCTCTTGTAGCGCTTGCTCTGAAGATACTCGCTAACAAAACACTTATTTTGAAGCTTCATGTATTATCACAATAAATAAAAAGACACAATCTATCACAGTTCCTGTTGTTTAAGTCTTTCGTCGTCACGAGCCTAGTAGTGCAATTGCACGACTGTCACATGTACCATGATAATTGCCTATTTCTTTTTATAGTGTAAAAATTAATCAATTTCGTCATATATATTTAATACAAAATCATTTTAGTCTGAGGTTTTACAACCAATTAAAGAAATTATCTTTAACGTTTTCCTTTTTTTGGTTTGTATAATTGTAAAGCACGTGTATACATTTTATAATTATTGAGATTCTAAATAATGTCTTGTTTACAACGGTCAAGTTTAGATATTGCGTGGCATACTAAAAAAACAAACATCATTTTGAATATTTTCATTTTAAATTGCTAACAAACAAACATAAGACACAAGAAAAACTGGCGTTTTATTAAAACGTATGGTCGGCCCTTGAATATCTTCTATGTCAGTCGTTTGACATCATATGCACCTGTAAGAAACCATCCTAGTTAATTGACTAACGTAAATGAAGGGAGCAGGCAATATATATTCTAAGGAATATCAAATCACCAACTAATATCATTTGCAGATTTGCCTGTTGTTTATCGTATTAACTTAGTTTTAAAAATGTGGATAATTGAGCGCATTCTTTTAGGCTAAAATGGAAAGGTGAGAAGTATTACAGTTTTACTGTACGATTTTTTTTATTGACGATGCTGTGTGGCAGCTCGTCTAAGTTATCATACCATGAAACAATTCTTCACAATGGCGACCTATGTAAAAGACCGAGCCAGTCCGATTGAGATAGCTCGATTTTTCTAATCGGCATACCTCGCTGATTATCATTGATAAAGGTATAGGAAGCTCAGCTATAAATAGGACAGCATATTCTGGGAAAAAGATTTAATAATAGTTTGAAAACGTTAATTTTAAATCAGTTATATCCAATCCCTTATATGTTTATAGATCAATGAAACAACCAAAGGTGGTTAGCGTGAGGCTATGATATTAATTAGTGAAAACATCATTTTGAATGATAAGTTATCATATTATTACGAAAAATCAACGTTTCTGATAAAAATAATTTCTTTATAAAATATATATATATATATAACAAGTTATCCAACTTGAAATCCCCCGAAAACGGAGTGCATCGTTTTGAACAGCCATTTCTTCATCAATTTTGCAGCTATTTTCACGATCTTGGTCTTATTCAACGCAGAAATGAATTTCCGTTCTGGAAATGTATATGTCTTGCAATATTTGTACAAATACTGGGTCAACTTTTAAGAAATGACACGATACACATCTCGCGTGACCCAGTTAACATCGATCAGAACGTTTTTATGACTGAAATCTTCACGGAGTAAAGGGCATTTTCCCTGCAAAGTTCACGGACCTCGAAACCATAATTCAATAAAACGTATGAAAAAACATTTTACCGTGCTTGCCGTTGCATTATGCATCAAAACTAACTGTCCAGCGCATTTTGAAACCTTTGTTTACATACATATCAACTAACTGACATTTAAAACGCACGAGTGACTTCATTGGTCCAATGCGAAGGTGTGTCTTTACAACTGGAGATTTCATTCATAAATATTACAAGATATGTACATTTCCAGTGTAAAGAAAACGAATTATTTCGAACCTGCCATTTGTAAACGTTGTAGCGACTATGGTATATAAACATCATAATAGCCGTATAACAACTGTGAAACTCGCTCTTATGCTTGCTTTCTCATTTTGCATATTTAATACACTTTTTAAACAGAAATTACAGAGCCGCATCAGTGCACTTACTATATGTTTGATAATTCATTCGTTTGTTGGATATTGTTTGCTGTTTTAAACACATATAAGGTCATATCGCGGAGATTTAGTTAACCTTACCATGTGTTCATGGGCGAACGCAAGTATTCAAGTGCTCTTACGACTATGTGCTCATACCTATTTTCGGGAATCATCATGAACTTATTGCCGTACTTAACGAACAAACATGCCTAAGCTTTTTGAATTAGAGAAGAAAAAACAATAATCAAAAAAAATTTTTTTATATGTTCATGCACATGGGCATGTGAAATCACGTCCGTACACATAGCATCATTAATTTAGGAAAGGAAACAACGAAATATACAGTTTGGTATGATATACATGTGAAATTAAAGAGCATGTTAAGTTTTGAATTTATATGCTGAAACGCAATGTTATAACCCACAAACGTTTTACTGTAACATAACGTTTTTTTAAAGATAAGTGGTACAGAAAATACACGCCAAATATCTTTTTTAAGCTATTTCTTGTTATATTTGATCGAGAATGTAACCCGCCTCCCAGTTTCGCTGAATGGATCAAGTTTCCCACGGGTACTACTTCCCCGTACCCCCATTTTTTGTGTACCCTACATTTTTCGTACCCAATTTTTTTTCGTACCCAAATTTTTGCTCGTACCAAAAAATGTGTTCGTACCCAATTTTTTTTCCTACTTAACTTCTTTTCGTAACCAAATCTTTTTTCGTACCCAATTTTTTTTAGCATAATTTATGTACCCAAACTGTTCGTACCCATTTTGTTTCCTACCGAAAATTTTCGTACCCACATACACAACTGTGGTGATGTAGATAAACTTAAATAGATAATTTTATATCAATCCTCTTCAAAAGCATCGTCACACCAGTACTGTCAGTACTTTGATTTTGTTTATATGGTCGCTCATCAAATGACCGTTATGATGTCAGAAATGTTTGTAAAATTCGCCTTTGTCATATAAATACTAAGTTAGTGCTGAGAAATGTTTAAAAAGAGAGGATAATGATTTTTTATGTGATCCTTTGCTCTATTACGATACATAAACAAACATGCATATACAAATTCAAACCAAGTATTTTTTCAAAGCATATTTTGTTTTTATTTATGTTTTGCTGCATGGAAGAGATATGTAAATATTACCTCGTTTAGAATACTGGTTTTGATTGAAAAATTTGGTTCACGCAATAAGCAACAGCTGACATTTCGTAAAAGTCTCAAATATGTGGGCCTGCTTGCCCGCAGAGCAAGGAGACTGCGACTGATTCCAAATATAATGACACGAAAAACATGTTTGGGATAGGCGACTTTTCAAGTTTGGTTTGCAGAAGCCGACTATGGCAATATGTTCTTGTAGATTAAACACGATTCTTTCATAAAAGAACCGACGGACGCAGTCGTGTGTGTTGAATGTATGAATACAAATCAATATCAAAGCGAGATTATCGTTCTTCTAGTTTCTGTGGAACACCCGAACCAATCTGCTCCTTACGCACGATATTTTACCATACCACATTGCGAGAGCTACTGGCGCTAGAACAATTGCAATGGACTGGACAAATTAAAACCAAAACCATGTCTGAACGTTTGTAACGTGTTTAAGACGTTGGGCAGAGGCCAACAACGAACCTGCATTGAGATGTGCATCTAAGCATCGGATTAAATATTGCTAACACCTTTGCATCGCTCAAAGAAGCATCGATGTTGAAACTCCATACCAAAAACTGAGGCACTTTGATTACAAATTAATCAACATAATGTGTACATTAAAACCTTAGAATACAATATTGGTTGTACCAATTTAAGCAAGCTCATATCTGTATTTAGAACAATGTTTTGAACATGTCTCATTATCATGACATCGCGTTAAAGTTGTTAAAATATATCGACTACTTACATGATAATACTAACCCCTCGCCTTTTCCTTAATAGCACTTTAATTGGTATTATCTACATTGTAATGTCTTGACGGGACCAAAGCATGTTGTTATTAATCTTTTCCGGCTGTTCATTCAGTTTTGCTTTGTCATTTTCCCCGGATTGGTTTTCATAAGGGGTAGATATGTTAGAATGTATGATATCCGACATTTGTAGTCCGTATCGTATTAGTGTTTAGTAATTGAAAGTGAATACTTGCGCTATACAATAGCAGCAAAGATATAAACACATCAATACCACTGATCTTTTAAGTTTGTAAATATTCTAGAATCATCTAAAAATGATGAATTTTATATTGCTACTATTAAAAATAAATCAACGCTGATTTAAAATTAAACAACGTACTATTCCATGCAGATGAAACTTGTTCAATTCCGAGGCACAACGTCAGTGTGAGTATACAGCTACATGTATCAGCCGCATGTATCTCTTCAAAATCATGTGTGTCAAATGCTTTAACCCATTTATGCGTAGTGGACTCTCTCATCCTTCTAAATTGGATCAATTTATTTCCAAAACTAGGGATGTCTAGTATATTTATTTTTTTATTTAGAAAATTTATTACACAAATTCCTTTAAGCAAACTGCGCAGACCCTGATGAGACGCCGCATGATGCGGCGTCTCATCTGGGTCTTCGCTGTTTGCCAATGCCTTTTTTATAGACGCTATGCATAAATGGGTTAAAGCTGCCTTTTTATTTTTGACGAGTGACGCGTTTGTATTAAATCGGTATTTCGTGGCGATTGATATTTTTTAAAGGTTTTAAATACAACAATTCTGTGTTATTTCGGACCTGTCTTGATAAGATCGTTTAATTTCGGATAAGGAAATTTGAAATTGTTTTGCTTAATAAGATTGATAAAAATAAATATGACACCTTTATTACAATCATAGTTAAAAAGAACACCGAAAAAAGTCTCATAGATGCATGGAATGAAACGCCACTTTAATGTCACATACCTAGTTGTGTCTTATTTCAACTCTGCATGGGTATAAAAATGCATCCGGATCACCAACCAAGGGGGCCGGGCAATTAATTATCTACATGTTAATTCTGCGACTTTTCGTTCCGTGATGAAAGCGATACGCAGATAAGTCATGTGTCAATACGTGGTACGATGCCTGATTGTCAAGCTTTTAAATGATAACTTAATTAATGACAACGTTTATGCCTTATAAGCATGTGAAGATCTGTTATAAGCAAAAACACGCACAGCATGCGTCACACAAAAGGATACTTTTTAATATGTTTACAAGCACGTTTACATCTTAAACGAAAACAATTTAGTAGCACCGTCTCTCAAAATTGCCATACCTTGTTTGCACGTGTTGGTCTAATAATTTTTCCGCAATTTACATTAATCACTGGTGAACTTTGATTTAAGTTAAACCATATCCGAAAGTCTATATAATTCACGTAAGCGTTGGTGCTGTATATAATTTCCTTGACATTCTGTTATCACTTGATATGTTCACTGAGTAATTTCGGCCATATACCTCATTCTAAAAATCATCGGTTGAATCCCAGATTAAACTTTAGTAATCGTTTGATAAGGTAATTCACTCCAGGGGTCACTGGTTCGAAACCTGGTCCGGGCAATGTTCTTTTCCTTTTTTTAATTTTATTCTTGATTTTTTACTGGAGCTTTTACGATCCAATGTTTACATTTATCGATATAAAGCATTTAATGAATAAGTTAAAAAATGCCAAAATCTGTGAAAAGGCACCTTTAAGTAATTCACATTACCTGATTACCAATTAAGTAGCTCGTCTGGTCATTATCCGATGTCGTTTGACTGTTT